>NW_023593420.1:0-23316 GCF_014839805.1 Manduca sexta
TTTGTCCATTGCTATAAATCAACTTCAATTTAACATTTGATATAGTACTGATCATTAATGCACTAGATACCAAGTTATTGTAATTTAATTGTACTTATAATAATGTCTGTTTAATTATGAATGAGACACCGATAAATCTATTCTCTTCTGTAGGTTATATTATAGTAATAAAAGCACGTAAAGACAAAAAAAAAAGACATTGGCCCTGCGTCTAATCTCTCTCCGGTCATGTTGGATTGGCCTCTCGCAGGTCTATGAGTGAAAGATCAAAGAGTGCACCTGTGTAATGGGCACACACTTGTGCACTATAATATCTCTTGCGTACCTGGCTGATCTCCGTGGGGATTGGCCGCCAGCCAAAATGCGGCTAGGAAGAATTCATGATTTAAATGCGTCACAAAGCGAGTAGATCGAACTACCAAAAATATTTTCATAGACGCGAACACTCAGCGCAGCGTAACTTTGCATACTATATTGCTTTACAGGCAATGTGTAACTGGTATAAGCTTCAAAGGCAAAGTTTTCGCATTGGGTGCAACTACAAACCCGGAATATAAAACGATTTCCACTACTGTTATTATGTACACTGCTGGTTAGTATCGAATAAAACACGCTATTTTAATGCCACTGTATTCAGGGAGGCCATCCATTTGGCTCAACGCTACACCAAAAGCTACCCATAACCCATACTAACACCATAGAAATATTTTTTGGATAGGAATATCAAAGTGACCCCACTACATCGTGGTAAGCGGAGTTGGGTCTACATAGAGTGTTGACTAACAATAGATGTTTATGCCAATTAGATTGAATAAAGTAATGCACTGCACTATATCTTTTATACTGGATATATTTTATATCCACGCGGATGACGGCCACTGTACACAAGGTGTTAAAACCTGCCATAATAGCCCACGCACGTGTCGCGTTCCGGATCAGCCTGTATATATCCGGTTTCAACAGGCCGGCATTATTATGTTGACTCCGAGTGGTAATCACTCGTCAGTCGACAATCTATTGGACCCCCACTGCACTTACCATCAGGGGTGGGACCAGTTTACCCTGCCCGTATAAGAAAAGTCAGCCAATACTCCGAGATTTAATATTTAATTTATAAGAATTTATTATTATAAGGCGCTTAAGCTATTGCCTGAGAGCAATAACCATGACTACCCATAGAACATAAATAAGACCAACAAATATAAAGATTTAAAGAGTTGCAACTACGGTTGTCACTCTGATCTATAATACCCCATAATTACAGTAGGGATAATGTCTTTCGAACCGGAACATAACAAACATGTAGACCGGAACCTAACAGATGTACACGCAACGATGTCGCACGGCAGCTGTATATAAAGTGTCATGACAGTGGGGATAAACTGTGGAAATTACCCAGATATTTTTGCATACTAGATTCCTACTATGTAACAAATAGTGGTTATGTTAAAAAAGACATATAAAATATTAAATATAATTTTATTTAATATATTCTTTCGCAGTGAAGTTCATGCATACTCTGTATAAAATTTAATTTGTTGTCTGTATCTGTACCTATAAATAAATAAATAAATAAATAAAATACTACATAGATTCTATCCGCCGTCGTGCGTTTGCATTGCCCTTACTTATCGCGCACGTGCAAACTTTGGAATGAACTCCTACATCGGTGTTCTCGGAGCGCTATGCCTTGTCCTTCTTTAAATGAGGCTTAAAAGAGTGTTCACCTCCTGGTAGGCAACGCCTTGATGTGCCTCTAGCATCACAAAGTCCATGGGCGATGGATGCTGCTTACCATCAGGAGGACCGCTTGCTCGTATGCCTACTAAAGCAATAAAAAATCATATTGTATATAATATGAAAGTTTTATCACAAAATAGCGGTGCAAAGATTTTTTAATGATCCAAAGATTCTCATGATCAGTTCAGTTTCAATAAAGTCCACCTGATTGAACTAAGTTTAACGCGAGTAAACATGTGAACTGAGTGGTCCTTCGTATCAGTTAGTGAACAGGATGCAAACGAGTTTATCTTGACTCCGGAGATATTTGTCGAAGAAAATAAAAAATATTAATTTGATAAATTGGAGTGCTACCTGACAACAGTAAGTTTAAACGCTACCGTAAATAAACCTGTATTCGCAGGACGTATATTTGTATACACCAGGAAGCTTTATGTTGCATTAAAGTGTATACGCTAAATAAAACACATAGTGGACAAGTACGCAATTACCGCAGATCGACAAATTGCTCCACTTATATTTTATGGATAATGAAATTCAGATTTTATAATAACGTAGCCAGTTTCGTTCTCTCGTTTACGCGTTTGTTGTACAAGACCATTATTTTAAACAGCCTACGCGCGACCTGTTTAAACTTTAATATAACTGTCGTGCTGCCCTAGTCTTTGCAAATTTATCACTCATTACCTTCCTAAATATGTTGTAAGAATTTTTAGATTTCTGCTTTCATTAGAGTTTTATGTTCTGCTTACATTTTAGGGGTGTTATAGTTATCGCTGCTGTGTGCGCTTGATGGTATTCGTCCCTGGAGAACTCTTTATTTTCTTGAGATAATACTATCATGTACACTTGGTCAGACAAACATTATGCCAGTTAAAGGTTATGTTTTCTCGATTATGTACCTAATTAAAAAGAGAAGTAAATCTTTATTTTTTATTTATCATAAATATTATAACTAGTAAGCGAAATCTTCTAATTCAGAATACCCTGCTTACGTAATTTACGTTTCCTAAACTTACGAAATAAATATGAATGTTTCTCAGCATCAAGGGAACGATGTTCGTGTTTGCTATTTTTTGACTTATTATTCAAGCATGGCAAAGTAATTGCACCAAATATATAAAAAAATACCAATTAAACTGTTATTTCCGGCTTTTAAAATCACAGCACAAAGAAACATAATACAGGCCACAAATATAATTATAAATTCCTGGTTAATATAAAAATCACGTAATTATTAAGAAACTGTTCCGCCACAAACAAGACGATCCATTAAGAAAGCTCTTTTTATTTCCGCTGAAAACACTTCAGCTTGCGTAGCTTCACGTCACGTTGCTTTTATCCCCGTAACTTTTTATATTTTATCTGAATATTAACCAGTTTCATCCCCTTTGAATTCGTGACTGAGGATATAGCCTTCGAAAAGTCCATCAAAAAGGTAATTAAGATGAATTAACGATCACAGCGGCGTGCTAGCCCTCCCTTGTAACCTTTATAATTTCTAATTGGCTCCCACGGCACATAATTTTTAAAGCAATTTACTAAACTAAAGATTAGACTTATTAGATGTCTAATTTTTGGGACAATCGTCCAGTAAAATTAAAGAAATATGGTAATTCTTTTTTGTCTCGGACCACCAGAGCGGAAGATTATAATTATTACGAAATTGTTAAAAAGCACCTGCCTTTATATTGAAACCATCCACTCGGATGGGTGCTTAATGGATCTTGTTCTAAATCTTTCTCAAGTTGAGCAATGCAATCATTTTCCTTATTCATGTTCGGTCTACGTTACAAAAGAAAAATTAACGATAAGATTTCAAAACGCATTTTCTTCTATTGTAAAGGTTTTATTTTCTTTTTCTTATATAAAACTAAATAACACATATGACTTCTAAGTATAATCTCATTCATTAATTAGAATTATTAGTTTTTCTTATATTAGAGTAAAAATCCGTATTCAGACGGACTTGCAAGGTATAAACGATTTTATTCAAGGCTTGATAAACTACTTTATCTAAAAAGCCAAATAAAAATAATAGAAAATATACCTACATAAAATGAAATAATATTTATCATGTATTTGAATAACAACACTAGTACAAACATAGCTAGCGCAAATTGTTGCCTCTCATCCTAGAGATAAATTCCCAACTTTTTCTCCGCATTTAGCACTGCACAAAGAAACACTTGGAAGAAAAACCTAATTATTTGTCAAAACGAACATTATATTAAGTGCCTACGCTTTTGTGTAATAATATTGCTTTTTGCCCTCTTCCTTTTCATTTATCTGTTTTCCCTGTCACACGGTAATAAGCCATGTTTCCTTAATTAAAGTAACAACACGTGCGCTGACATCGCCGACCTGAGGGTCAAATGTGAGCGAAATCCCTTTTGACTCTCATACGTGACCAGTATAAAATGGTCTCCGCCATTTCATGTGTTATTACACTTTACTTGAATAAAACCCGACAATTTGTTTGTGGATCATTTACATTAATAAAACCTAACAGTGTGTTTGTTGATAATAAAATTTCGTCTCGTTTTAAATTGCTGTTTTTATTTGACTCTTTTTTAGCGTTTGTCTGGACAACGAGAGTTCAACGGTCAATGAGCGTTGCAAAATACTGTGCTAGGTTTACGACCAACTTCACATGGTAATGTTAGTACAATTTTCCAAAATAATGATATCTATAGTAATAAAGATTTTGTCATACTTCATAGCTTAGCTTGGATAGATAATATTCCTTGTTCGGTCCCCCTTATGCGCTATACCCTCGCTCCGTGGTGGGGTCGGTTTAAACATTAAATGTTGCAAAGATTTTGACTGAGATATAAGACCAACTGATCTGATGCTTTTAGGCAAATTATGATAATAAGATCTTTAAAAGTATTGCCAAGTCTAGGATCATGCCCTGGACCTTTCGATCTTTACTACATACGTCGTCACGAGTAAATACTTTCTATTTAAAAAGTCTTGATGATTACTAAGATCTGCACAATAAATCTATTGTAACGTCAGAAGATGACTATTGGATATACTTTTGTTTACTATATAATATATTTTACCAATAAAACACGCTTTACTACGTCTTCATTCAATTGATATTAAAATCACAAAGGGACCAATTACAAAATACTTCGGAGAAATCATCAATATTTATATCCGTAGATTGAAAATAACTTTGAAACACGGATAATCTTTGTCGGAATTTAATTTTGTTCACCTATTTTGCGGAAAAAGCGTTGTAATTTATGGATGAACGTCAAACAGAATTCCAATGAAATAGCGAATCTAAAATAGATTTATAAAGCAATCCTGTGATTGAATTCGGATATGAAAAGCATTTTTAAATGACATCTCTACTGATCGTTTTACTACTACATTCGCTTCATATACAAACAAAAACCTTCTTACATAATTTCACATCCAGTCAACAATACCGAGTAATAAATATACATCCAACCACAATGATTTATTGTATTAATGGTATTATCCAACAGTCAATGACGAGTCCGTAATATAATTCGGAGGTCACGATATACTGGTGAGCGCTTATCTACCTTGGCACCGCGCGTCAGCGGTCGTTATTCAATAAAATGTCGCCGCTGTAGGTCTCGCCCTTACTTCTCGGCATTAGTCGCAATATCTTTCACTAGCAGGCAGAACAGAATGTCAAGGAGACTGCTTGTACTAATACTTTTTAAGCTTTGTGAAGAACGTTTGAATCATTTTATATATATTTCCGTGGCACTATTCCATAATTTTTCTATGATTTTTACAAAGTATTTATAATGCGTTAGTGATATTCATTATAGTATCGTTTTAATGTCTAATATAGCTGTCTAAAGAAAATTAGTAAATGATTAAAAAAAAATCTATTTCATGTAGTGAATTTGACGTTAATTAATGACTATAAATAATAAAATAAAATAATACTATTTGATATAGTACCATAGACTGGAGACCATGGTTGCAAACCGTAAAGTATTGAGTGCAAAGCGTACAGTTGGTAAGGATCGCCGGCCGCAGGTTACAGCGGTGATTCGCTTAAAATTAATTTCATATATTTTTTTATTGGTCTTATTTATTTCTGTAGTCGTATATCGTGCCTTAATTATTCCATATATAATAAATATATTACTGAATTAAATAGTAACATTAACACGGTCTACTCTATTGCAATTTAAATAGTACAAAACTCCCCTATACACTTCAACTTTAAGGCTAAGTCCATTCGAGCAGGGTCCGTCTTTTCACAAAATGATATAATTTAAATTAATGTTGCCTTACACAGTATAAAAGAATAATGTGACGTCACATAAAGGAAGTTGAAGAAAATTTAATCGAAACAGCTATGTAATGATAATAATAATTAATGATTTTTTCTGAATATTAACTATTTTTGCAAAAGTAACAGGAAGATGAGAGTAATATGCAACAGAAATTATTATTAGAACACAATTTATATATATATTTTTGTTCGTTTTCTGGTTTATTAGTTCTTTTGTAAATGCGTTACTAAAAAGCAAATCATTGGATTCGAAATATAATTAAGTGAAAAATATAAATATTTAATTTGAGTAACACTTCGAGTTTGTATTATGTTCGAAATCGATTTTTAAAATTAAAAGACATGAAATATATTTTTTTGGTTTAGTTAGAATTTTCTTAGTACTGCGCCGCCGCGCGGTTGGTATGTCGGGTACGTGCGTGCCTAATATGAGTGAGCAAGCATAGTTCTCCACGCAGACGAAGTTACGGGCACTGTTATTAAATAATTATTATAGTTATACAGGCCTTTTTATATTATTTATCAATTAATATTTAATTTTGTTATAACGTTACTGAGTTTATGCGATTTAAAACCTACTTTGTTTATACATATAACACCGCTTTAGTACTTTACTATTTACCTAATAATATGATTTTATAGATATGTATAACAGTAAATAAATTAAAATAATTTTCTTTACCATTTATAAAATTATATAATACGACAAGAGCTAAATAAAATAGATTTTACGTAGTACCGACGAGAAATAGGTTAAGCCTCTTAACAGTTTCTTTTCTTCGCATACAATAAGTTTATAATACCTTTATTCTACGAAAAGAAGATTTTCCTATAAAAGTAACAGAAGACTGAGAACCTGTATGCTTTTATTTGACAACGTTTTCTGTTACCGTACAATGGATGGAGAATTCCATTTGTCCTAAGCTTGTTAAATTTTTTGCATATCAAAATTATTATTCATGTAATTTATTGTATTGTTCTAAAACCGATAACCAATTCAGCAAGTTTGCATACTCGACGATTGATTTGTACTCTAAACTTTCATTTCAATGATTGATTGTCAATTGTATATGTTTTATTAGTTTACGTGGCTTTAGTCCATTGAAAAGTTACATTTTTTAGAGACGCTTTTTTTTGAAGTGTAGGGGGTCAGTCTAAAAACCAAGTTCGCCATCTTGTCCCACGGCCGCCATCTTGAAAATAGGGGTTGAAATGGTTTTTACGATGTATCTCTTAAACTATTTATCTGACAAAAATGTATGAACATTTTTTGTTGCAAATTAAATTCTCTACAACTTTGGTTTAGTAACTTTTGTCGTAGAACTATAAATAAAATTGTTATAAGCGAAAATATTAAGAAATTTATTGTTAAGCAATGTCCATTGCAACGTCATCAGAACGTGTGTTTATAAGGTTCATAATATTTTTTTACTCTCATTAATACCCAAATACCCAAGGGACCATTAGGGAACAAAAGAACATCTGCCTGCTATTATTATTATTATTTAACCTCTCTTATTATAAGAATAGCTGATAATATTGTATTGAAGTTGTCGTAAGTAAGTTATTTATTAGCATTTTGACTTTTAAAAGTCTTTTAAAAGTCAAAATGCTAATAAAAAAAAAGTATTTTTCACTAAAGTTAAAATCGTGTCTAAAATCATTCGAAATCGTCTTCACAATTAAAAACAGAATTAAATACATACGCACGTACAGAAATATGTAGCACAACTAAAAGATATAAGTTGAACGACAACTTCAACACAATATTATCAGCTATTCTTACAATAAGAGAGGTTAGAAACAATAATAATAATATCAGGCAGATGTTCTTTTGTTCCCTAATGGTCCCTTGGGTATTTGGGTATTAATGAGAGTACAAAAAAATATTATGAACCTTATAAACACACGTTCTGATGACGTTGCAATGGACATTGCTTAACATTGAATTTCTTAACATTTTCGCTTATAACTTTTTATTTATAGTTCTACGACAAAAGTTACTAGACCAAAGTTGTAGAGAATTTAATTTGCAACAAAAAATGTTTATACATTTTTTTGTCAGATAAATAGTTTAAGAGATACATCGTAAAAACCATATCAACCCCTATTTTCAAGATGGCGGCCGTGGGACAAGGGTGGCGACCCCACAAACTTGGTTTTAGTTTTACACTGACCCCCCTACACTTCAAAAAAATAAAATTGCGTCCTCTAAAAAACGCAAGGTAAGGCCTAAAAAATATAACATTTCAATGGACTACTTATATTTTAAAATATTTAAGCGCAGATTATTTTTTTTTTACGAATCAATTACGGTCGAACACTATGGTAATATATAATATTATTTTATAAGGTTACTTTTGACTATTGTGCTTTTAAATAATGCTGAACTCTTTCGATTCTTCGATTAGATTAAATTATTTTGTACCAAGATCACATAATGAATAAACGACTACAACGAATGCACACTGATTTTTGTAATTATCTCCACTTTTTACGTAATAAAATCATAATCCATCTAAGCGTCATTAACCGTCAGTTAAAACTTATGGAATTAATCCTTTGAATATTTTTTTAAAATTTACTACTGACAAGTGTTTCCTTGTTAGTCTCTTTCGTATACATTGCTATTACAATTCATAAAATTTGTACAAACATTAAAGTTGGAAACGGAACGGCAAAGAGAATTATAATATATATGGACGGAACGGACTGCTGTGACGTATGTCTACAGGTTCAAAATCCAGAACACAGACCTGTGACTTCCAAATTACGTGTGTATTGTTTATCAATTATGGTTCGCTTTGACGATGAAGGTAGCCATCTTGAGAAAACCTATATTAACCTAAGAATTCTTCTTAACGATTTTCGAGCTTCATATATTTCACGTTATTATTTTGTCTCCTTTTATTATAAGAAGGTGTCGCTAGGTCGCCAAGATCTGCTTTTTAACACGTAGCTCGCCCCTAAGTATGTGTAGTCTGCTAACCCGCACTAAGCCAGCGTAATCGATTAAGGCCTAACCTCTCTCAGTAGATGAAGTTCGTGCTCACCAGTTGGACTATATAAAATACAGGCCTTGTATTATTATACGAACATTATACGTGTTTAAATAGCATGTCACTAATGGGCCATTAAAATCATTATATTTTTTTTATAAATTCCGTGACATTAAAACAAAGGTAAACGTTTCCTGTGTTTGCCCAGCGGAAACAAATAATTCCACTTAGTAGCTCGGTCAACTTTTGTTTTTGACAATTTGTTATCGTTAGAAGTTTACTAAATTTATCCATTAGGTGGTAATGTTATGGGTGTCCATTAACAAGTTATTGCTTTTAATAGCACATTGTTTGAATCGAAAGTCGAGGCTTTGTTTAAGGAAGATACAAGTTATGAAGTTTAATTTTTTAAATATTACCTCTTAGGAGGCAACTCGTTTTTGTATATTCTGTAGTTATTTTAGGTATTAGGTAGCAGTGGCGAAGAGGGGAGTTTCCGAAAAGTCACCCCACAAACCATATCGGTACTAATATGCATAGATGTTGTTTGTAAATTAATCTAATAATAATTAAATTTTACATAAATTACGAAAGGGCAGGAATCGGATTATATGGACACTTCACAAGTAAGAGTTAGATACTTGTCGGTCGGAGTAGGTACGATTTCACTATTTATATTTATTAGCAAGTCGCATATTGTAAGCATTACTCTCTTTTGTAAAACATGCAATAATAACGCAATATAAGACTGCATCAGAACTATCTATGTGACAAAAGGGTTAGTGGTGTTGCTATTGTGTTGGGCAGTGGTGGCGTAAGCATCTTGCTCGTTTTATCTAGGTTCTAAAAAATGAGTGATGTAGAACATTAGAGAGGAGACAGGAGATGATTTTCGGATTTTAATATTCAAACTAATTGTGCGAAACGTCGCAGCGATGCTCTTTCGTGAGACAACTATATCGACAGTCCATGACAATAAAACCCGGACTAACGATACAATTTAAAGATAAACAATTTATGACAAAAGCAACGATATTCGAACTGTGAAACATTCACAAGTGAAGCAAAGAGACTTATTACCGAAACAAACGATAAATATCACTTTGTAACACGTGGGTTTGTACATAAACAGGACCACACGCGATCAAAGAGACGAAGGGAAAGCGATATCTATAAAAGTTCTTTTCCTGAAATAGCCGCATTCGATTTCCCGTGTGTTTTCAGTGCAGTGATAATAAACATATCAGCAGTTCACAATTTAAACGGTGTAACGATCCATTTTACAAAACTTTAAAATTTTATTTTGATATAATCCAGTTCTTCGGTCACGTGACGGTAGATGGGGAAGAAGTTAAAAGTTAATATTTTAATGACCTTTCTGAGGCTTTTGCATACGCTTTTGTATGCCTTCTTTGTGCATTCGGCTTTCTTTGATCCCACCGTTTTATCAATCAATGTAATGTTAAAACGCCATTAATTTTTTTCTAAGCTGATTAAATGCTAGCCTTTTGTGTACGCTAATGGAGAAAACTAATTAACAGTGCTCAACAGTACCATAAAAACAGTTTGATTTTGTAAGAATGCATGAATTAACTATCAGCATACATACATCGTATTGGTTTGCCTTGTCTTTGAAATGGAATGAAAAGCTAGTATAAATATGTTGTTATGCAATCTACGACTTTATTTAGTATACATTTTGACATTAGTTCGTGGATATATACAGCATAAACGTAAAATTACAAAGCAAATATCACAAACCAAGTAACCCTACTAGAGGAACCTGGATGATATTGCGAAGCTTAGTATATGTCTTCTCCGTAAAGTATGTTTAGATTACCGCTTAAGACTCTTTAAAGACAAATCAGCTTTATATTAAATGTTAGTATTATACAGCCGCTACCCCTATTGTTGTTCTTTATAACTTGCTACAACTGTGAACACTATTTGGTTTAAAAAGGAGAAAAATGAGCACATTCGACTCGCTGTTTGTAATTATTAAATATAAATCAACTTTTCCAACACAAAAGTTGGTAACCGCCGCCAGTTTAAAATGGGTGTAGCGTGAGAAAGAATACAATTCAATCCGCTAAGCCCACGCAATCTTGTTATTCTCATTTTGCTTTTTAACGTTTCTGTTTAAACGGAATAGTTGCGAACACTGCCGCTATGAGTTTAACTCGATTTTAATTATGATTTGTATTACCACTACCAGTTCTAATATCAAAAATGAAAATTAAATTGAGTTCATAAAACCCGGTTAAAATTATTAGTGTTTGAGCAATTATATTGTAATCTGCATTCTATTTAGATATATCAAAGAATTTAGTGCTTTTTATACAATAAACTATAACCGAGAACAAAAAAATCTTGATTTCTCATTTCCCAAAACAAGCTTACTTCTCCCTGATACTTCAAAAATCTATTTATATTTTGTATTTAAGTAACTATCCAAGACCTCACATTGATATCGAAATAAACACACAGTAATAACATTTTAAATAAGGCGTTAGAAACACGTGCAACTATAAATTCATACCTGTCAAGAATGTCTCCTGTCGACTTTTATCACACAGTCGAGAAAGCGTGGTATCTCAGGCGACAGGAAATAAGGGCCCGATGTCCCACCCCCGACCACGGGAGATTAATTCACTGAATAAATAAAAGTCAGCGGATTAGGCCAAAGTCGTTTCCTCCCTCTTAAGCTGACCTCGCGTGCTTTTGTGGAAAAATGCCCACGACATAAATAAAAGTGTGGACGACACCAAATCAAAGTGAAACACACGTATTTGTTTCGTTGATTAATTTGGTGAAGTAATAAAAAATGTTTACGTTTATGGACGATTGACATGTGGCCGAGTATGATTAAGTTTGCGTGGTGGCCATTTTTATTGATTACGTCAATTGAATTTGGTGAGGTGTGTTATATTGTGCTCCATTCATTTATTTGACTACTTAAAAAGAAAAACATAAAACTTTACGACGTTGGAATCGAATCTATAGTAGATTCGACTTTGAAGTACTAATGATACGATAATCGGTTTGTTTAAAAATATGTTTATAGTAATTCATTTACAGCATTTATTAATTCCTTCTATTAAGCATCATAAATATTTATTAAAACTAAAACATAATCTCTGTGCAAAACAATACAAAATAATCTTGTGCAACACAATACAAAATAAACCGAGAAAAAATGCATCGATTTCTATATCGCAAATAAAAACGGCAACTTTACCACTTTCAGAAGGCATGGAAATCCAGGGCAATGTTTGCGATGAACAAATGTTTAATGTGCTCAGGTTAAACAATGATTCGCGTACGATGGTTTCCATGCCCGGTGCCGGTTGAAGGAGAATCACAAAATTTTAAAAAACCTTTTTAAATTTTCCCGCGTTGCCAGACGCTTGGAGTCGTAAAAAATTCAACTTACGGCTTTTACGCTTACAAAATGAAATAATGCTTTGTTTTCAGCGACGGGCAATTGTTAACGTGATGTAGTTTAATTTCTTAAGTGCATCTATACCTTATTGTTTGTTTGGTGTGTCTCATTCAGCAAATCGTTAATATTAAAATATATGGCTTAAAGTTCGAACGTTGTTACTGCACTATTTACTTACAGCTACATTTTCCAATTGGATTACAGTGTAGATACTTAGCACTTAAGACTTTTGAAATAGAGGCCGTATTAATAAATCAATCCACTCTTGAGTAAAATCTCAAGTAGACATTTAATGTATTGAACTACTTTATAAGCCAAGCTTAAGTAGTAATTTAAAACTTGTACCCAGGTGAGTCGAAACTGTTATATACAAAACTCAGCTCTCATGATGCATCACATATGACTTAAAATGTCATTTGAACTGATGGCAATATGGGTTTATTGAATGGGAACTATCTTGAGATGCTGATCCTATTTTGACAATATCTCATAATATCGCACTCCAGAGCGTAATTGGATGGTATCTATAAGTATAGCCCTTAGACTTGACTTCTAATGACTAATCCCGAAAAATTAAAGTTAATAGGGGTAATATCTCATTTTAAACTAATGTTCCTATAAAAATACCAACAGATCCAGAAAAATAAACACAGATGCTTTTATTGACCAACATTGCCAACGATACCACTTAATTATATAACTTCATCTGAGAAATGAAATACTTGAGTAACATAATCTCTCATACTCCACAGTTCCATCCAACGTGATTAGCCAAGCGTGACTACAATTTAGTAACGTATTTCAGTACAGTTGGCGCAGTAAGCGACGTACAGTCGGTACAGATCGGCCGCTTTCGGTGTACACTGTACTAGGCATCCTCGAACGCTACATTACCACAAATTGCATTAAGGTTTGTGTGGATATTATGTGGTATATGCGAAAATCGTACATCATTTCTACTTTACTGCAGTTCTCTATTTGATATATGTTTATGTTAAAATTGTTAATGCTGGTAGATTTTTTAACTTTGCTATTTGTTTTACGTACTATTGACTAGCGTGTGTTATGTGGGGTAATGGAGATTCAGTGCTTATTTATTAACCGTATTCTATTATTAAATAATATTTGGGAACTTATTAGCGTCCATGAACTCCTGTTTATTTTTTTGTATACGTGCACAACAACGTGACCCACTACACGTTATGATAAGTTGAATGGGGTCCAATAGAATGACTGACGAGAGATGATTACCCCTCGACAGTGCAAATAATTATGCCGGCCTATTGTAACCGTATTTACCTCTTGTTGTCACGCGCTGTTTGTGTAACTGCAGTTTAGAGTTATTGTAATTTTATTTACACTGCTTTATTTTACAATAACCATCATTGAACATACTGAAAACACAACAACACATTATGTTAAAAAAAATCGAATACTTCACATATTAATGTAAAAAGTTTAAGATATACCTTATATATCTTAAAAAAGCCAAGTTAGTATCACGTTTATTTTAAATTATTTACAAACTTTAGTGAGCTTTGTCTAGCACATTAGTTTGTTGATTTAAGTGTGGAGATAAAAGCATAAGTTCAATAAAAGCGAATCTGCAAATAATACATTATTCAACGTAAACCGCAATATTCAACTTCAAAATGGCCACATTCATTCCATTAGTGCTACTTAAATAATAAATGATGCTTTATAATTGGTAATTGGTTCGAATTCGCTTTTTAAATATTAAGAAATAAAAATAAAAAAAGAAAGAGAATTAATTCGAATCATAAACATCAGACGTCAGTATAATAAAATAAATACTATGATTTTCGCATTTACTACAACATCGAAATCGATCGAAGAAGTAAAACCGATCATAAAATGCACGTCGCTCGAGAAGTCTCTTCACTCAATCACGGACTAATCGAAAATTCCAACTCAATAAGCGAAGAGCCGATCCGGGACGGATTATGTGTCTCATCATTAGATATTACTCGGTTTAATAGAAGTTCTCATCGGGCATTAAATTTATCCATTCCGATCTTTTATATTGGAAGAGTAATGGCTCGCTTACTGTTTCAGTTGCAATATTCAGGGGATGTATCCAGGATCCTTTCAACAATCCTTGACGCTAAAGGAAACAAACAAATATGGGAATGACTCCGAACGATAAGTCTGTTGCTAGGATATAGAACTCCTTCTATTTACATCCAAAGAGCTTTGTCGGGGGACCAGAAATATACCCCCGAGTCGTGTTTCAAATGGTAGCACTGGGATGGCTTCAGCGTGTTAGGTTTGAGGACCCGGAGTCATTCTTAAGTGCTGATAGAGACCGCCATAGGGTTTCTAGTCGGTAAAAATCCGACATACCAGTCCACCTTACATAAGCACCACAAGGATTCGAGAGGATTTTACCCGTGACAAAAAAAATATGTGTATATATGACGTTATCTTTAACTATTATAGTAAGGCATTTTAGACGTGATCAGTTTGCAGGCTTATGTGACGTTGTTTGTGTATCAAACATATCAATATATAGTAATCAAAAATATAATATTATGTTTCTAATTTATGAAAGTTATAGATGAAATATACTTAATATTTTATTTATTCTCATACTTATCAAAGTATAGTGCACCTTGTATTTTTATATATAATTATTATAAATCATTACTTCTCTCTGTTTATTTGTACCATACCATTACAAAACCACCGCGATACATAAACTCTATTTAATGGCTCATTCATAAATTGCACTTCACTGCCACGAATAGTAAAATATAACTTGATAAAGACCGGATCGCGGTTTCCTGATATCACGAATTCAAAGTGTCTAATTTATGACGAATTAATTCCGTAAACTTTTATCGTGAAACAGTACGAGGGTGAACTTAAATCTATTGTACTTAAGAGTCCAATTTGCATATCAAAGTTTTCTAAGGAATACCAAATAGAAGTTTGCATTTGAAACGAACCACAAGCATCAATAAGAATTAAATGAAGCATGTTTGAACTTTAACTTTTAAGGCACTTCAATTTTCTCGAATTAGTTCGCTAAACATAAACAAAATTATTTGTTGTATTTTCTTTATGGTTCGGTTGGTTTAATTACATTTCTCGAGGATTAAAACGTAATCTTATTACGGGTACCTCTTAAAGTAGTAAAACGAAGGAAACAGCGTTATCTTGTTCCCTGGCTGTGTGAACAGCACAGAGTTATCTAACATTGCATAAAAAGTGAGAAAATGCTTATGTACAGCGGTCGTTAAGTTTATTAAAAAATATATTTCTTCCGGGAATGAAACAGCTTTTAGAATTTATTATCAAAAGGCTTTTAATACTAACGGTGGTAACTAAAATGGTGGTATGTGCTGTATTTACTATTTAAAAAGTATAGTTATACGAAGTTAGATAAAATCACTCTGTACTTAGACTTAGTTAGCAATTTAAGGATAGAATAAATTTAGAGTTTAAAATATAATACTAGAGTATAAAATAAAGTTTTCGTTTTATTTATATTACCAATAATGGTCAATTTATATTAGCTGTAATGGTCGTAATGGTCAAGAGAGCTGAAAAATATTCTTCTATTTCCTAATTCTCATTCGAGTTTGACGATGCGAATACATGTTATATTTCTATAAATCGATATAGTAAATTTTAATTTAATAACTTCGAAATATAACACTTGTAACGCGCGAGTTTTGGCGGCAGTAATTTCAAAATAGCGCGCGCCGTGCTGGGGCTCGGCGTTTGTTATCATACGCAATCCGCCGCGTCGCTAGCCTCACTGATTGGCCGAAGCCGCTCCGACGTGCGGTGTGCGCGTCGAATCGCGCGAGGCGTCTGTCGACCGGGTTTCGCGAAGTTAGCCGACAACAATAACCGCTCTCGAGCTCACGGACGCGCGAACGCCACCAATCCTTTGTTATTATTATAATTGTAATTGTGATTGTGATTAAATGTTTAGAACACAAACAGGTGTTTCTATAGTGGCGCTCAACTTACGGCACGAATAATTACCAAAACGATAAACGCAATTTGTCGTTACGTACCTACTACCTACGTTCCGCGATAACGAGCCGAGATGCCTAGAACAACACGCGCACGGACCGGGGACTCCAGCAACGACCGCGACTCTGCAGAAGATGACTGCGGGTCTGCATTGGATCCGACTCCCTGTTGATAACCGACGCGCAGCTGACGGCAATGAGATTGCCGCGATCTCGTCGAGCCAAGCAGAAGCAAGCAGACAAGTTTTGAAAACTTCCTGTCCAGCGCTCGAGTGTCACCGTCACCGGGGGCCCGATGACTCGTCGCGACTCCGCGCCGGCAACTTTTCAAAGTGTACCGCGCGGTTCGACGGCGTTGGCGCACCCCACGATATCGATGAACAGCTCGAAGCGTTTATAGACGCCATTCAAGTGTATAAGGAATGTGCGAACGTAAGCGACGAGCATGCATTACGCGGTTTGCCGATGTTGCTGACGGGCGAAGCCGCTACATGGTGGAGAGGTATTCGGCCCACTACCACGACGTGGCAGGATGCATTGAAGAGACTTCGAGGGCGATTCGGAACGCCGCAACCAGCGTACCGAATACTTCGCAACATCTTCAAGAACGAACAAGGAAGCGAGCGCGCGGATGCCTTCGTGTGCAAATTACGCGCATTGTTGTGTAAATTACCGTACGACGTACCCGTGGACATGCAGATCGATATAATTTACGGACTGTGTGATAGAAAGTTACGTAAACATGTGCCGCGTGAAAGTGTTACGGATTTAGATATGTTCATCAGGGTGGCTAGAAACGCGGAGGAAGCGCGTGCGGAATACGACGACCGTAAGCATCCGCAAACCGTAAGTAAACCCTCATTACCTTCCGCTGATTCGAACCATGTGACTCGAAGTGATAATATTCCACAGCCTAAACGCATAAGGCCGCGATGTTCTTTTTGCAAAATGTTCGGTCATGCCACAGAAGAATGTCGAAAAAGCGCGAACCGTGCCGTCGCGAATAAACCCGTCAATGACGTGTCACCTAAACCTGATCCCGCGATCTCCAGTATACGGTGCTACGGGTGCGGTCAGTTAGGGGTAGTGCGCTCGAAATGCGAAACGTGTCGTCCTAAACACGATAACTCCCCTACGTTATCTAAACACGTCGAATTTAATAGCGCGACGTCGGTCAACGCCGATTTACCTATGGTAAATATCACCATCGTAGGTAAAGTAGGAGTCGCAATTATTGATACCGGGTCAACGCACTGTATAGCCAGCCCGTCATTGTATAATATTCTTGTCCGCCACGGAATACAGTTTTCTAAAGCCGAGCGGAAGTTTAGTTTAGCTGATGGTTCAAGTCAAACACGCGAAGTATTGTCGGCATGTATCGATGTAACGTTACAAAGTAGAATAGTACCTACCCAGTTTTTAGTGCTCCCCGGCGCCGACAATAAGACTTTGTTGGGCCGCGATTTTATTATTAGCGCAGGGTTGACTATAGATATATCCCAAGACATATGGTACTTCGCGGACACTCCGGAAGATCGGTATGATTTTGTACGTGAGTATTCTTTGTCTTCCAATGAGTCGCAACTTATGACAGTATCGACTGTCGACATCTCTCTGAGAGATGACGAGGGGTCGCAGCTTACCCCAGAGCAGAAATATATGCTTAACGCATTTATAATTAGTAAGGCTGAGCAATTTGCACCCAGTGGTCCTCCTACGGAATTCGCAGTGCATCGTATAAAGGTAAGTGATAACCAGGAGCCCATTGCATCACCCCTGTACAGGATGTCTCCAAATAAGAAGGAGGCCCTGAGGGAGGAGTTGGAGAAGTTGCTCCAGGCCGATGTCATTGAGGACTGCGAATCGCCCTGGGCGGCGAACGTCGTACTCGTAGGCAAAAAGGATGGTGGTGTCAGGTTGTGCATCGACTACCGGAGGCTTAACGCCGTTACCGAAGCCGATCGCTATCCACTCCCGCGGATAGAAGATGTACTTCACGCGGCGAAGACTACGAAATACATGACCACCCTTGACCTTCGAGCCGGCTACTTTCAGGTCAGTGTTCACTCCGACGACCGCGATAAAACCGCGTTTGTGACACCCTGGGAACGTTCCGTTTTAAGCGGATGCCCATGGGCCTGCGGAACTCAGGCGCAACCTTTCAACGCCTGATAGATCGTTTTAGGTCTAATCTTCCAGAAGTTACTACTGTCTTGACGTACCTAGATGATTTGATCATTCTCTCGGAATCATTTGAAAATCACGTGCGCGACTTAGAAACCGTTTTCAACAGGTTGAGCCTATTCGGATTAAGGGTGAACCGTGAGAAGAGTCACTTCGCACGAGATTCCGTGAAGTTTTTAGGACATGTCATCGTACCAGGCGGCGTCCATGTGGATCCCGACAAGGTGAGTGCCATTAGAGATATGACAACACCGCAGAACGTCAAGCAGCTGAAGACTTTTCTCCAAACCTCCAGTTGGTTCCGGCGTTTTATTCCGGCATATGCCGATGTCGCTCGACCGTTAACCGACCTGTTAAAGAAGGCTAGCATTTGGCGCTGGGGCGACCCTCAGAAAGAAGCTTTTGAGAAACTCAAAGGCCTTCTGACCACCGCCCCGATACTCAGGCAGGTTGACGAGTCAAGGCCATTCGTCTTGCGAACCGACAGCAGCGGATACGCCCTCGGAGCAGTTCTACTGCTGGGGGAGGGCGCCGATGAGCGACCAATTGAGTACGCCAGTCGTTTGCTAACTAGTGCCGAGAAGAACTACAATACGACTGAGCGCGAGGCCCCAGCCATTGTTTGGGCTGTTTCAAAATTTCGTGGATATATTGACGGAGGTGAAGTGGTCGTGCGATCTGACCATCAACCGCTTCGGTGGTTGATGAGCCTAAAATCGCCGAGCGGTCGTCTGGCCAGGTGGGCACTCACATTGCAAGAATACAACCTGCGTATTGAGTACACGCCAGGCAGAGCGAACGCAATCGCCGACACATTATCGCGACCAAACTGTCCAGAGGAAAGTGAGATTTGCTTAGCCACCGTCGATTTACCAACAAGATCCCCAAGCGACATTCGAGCTAGCCAATTGAAAGACCCAGAGGTTTGTAAGATAATTGAGGACATGGAGTCCGACGAACCCTTTAGGGGGAGACCATGGGCCGACCGTGGATATGTGTTATCCGACGGCATTTTATACAGGTACAGACCGGATGCAGGCGATGATGATGAGCATGCTTGCCTCGTCGTCCCACAGTCCGAGCGACAGAAAATCCTGCAAGATTTCCACGACGCTCCGACTGCCGTCGAGCGCACGTTGGCGCGCATTGGATCGCGCTATTATTGGCCAGGTATGAGATCTTATGTGGCAAATTATATTAAAGAATGTTCGGCGTGCCAGAAGTACAAGGTGGACAACCGGAAACCAGCAGGCCTCCTGCAAACCCCCGCCACTGCGATGAGATTTGAGGTCGTTGCAGTGGACTTGTTTGGTCCCCTTCCTGAGACTGCCGACCACAATAAGTGGATACTTATTGTTGAAGACGTTAGCACAAGGTGGGTGGAATTGTTTGCGCTCAAGAGTGCGACCAGCCCAGAATGTGCACAGACGCTATTAAGCGAAGTATTTCTAAGGTTCGGCGTACCGCGCCGCGTAATAAGCGACAATGGTGTGCAGTTTATAAGTGCAGTCATGCAGCAGGCGTGCCATTGTATGGGTATCAGTCAAACGCTAACTCCATTATATCATCCTGAGGCCAACCCGGTTGAAAGGAAAACCGGGATTTGAAGCCCCAACTTGCTATTCTCGTCGGCCGCGACCATGCTGCGTGGGATCAGCACTTGCCAGCAATTAGGTTTGCAATGAACTCTGCAGTGACAGCGAGCACGGGATTTTCCCCTGCGTACCTCACCTTCGGCAGAGAACTCCGAGCACCCGCAGACACTGCTGTAGACATGCGTCGCATACTGGATGGTGATAATTTTGTATGTAGTATTACTCCTTACCTTAAAAGGCTTTCCACAGCACTTATAGAAGCCAGGGACGAGCACGAGAGAACTCAGGCCGTGCAAAAGAAAAATGCTGATGAGGGTCGCCGACCCCCACCAGATTATGAGGTGGCAGACCTGGTCCTTTGAAAACCCAGGGAGCCAACGACACCAGCCGAGGGCAAACTCCCAAATTTATCCCTTGGCGAGACGGGCCATATCGTATCCGAGATATTGTAAGCCCCACTACGTATACGCTAGAGCGGACGAGTGATGGAGACGTGATAGGTAAGTACCACGTTTCCCAACTTACCCCTTTCGTTGGTCAAATCCGGGCACCGATACAGGAGAAACGCAAACGAGGTAGACCGCGTAAAGTTGCTAACCCGAACGTGAGGTCACATGGTTCGGATTAGAGGGGGAGGGTGTAACGCGCGAGTTTTGGCGGCAGTAATTTCAAAATAGCGCGCGCCGAGCTGGGCTCGGCGTTTGTTATTATACGCAATCCGCCGCGTCGCTAGCCTCACTGATTGGCCGAAGCCGCTCCGACGTGCGCGTCGAATCGCGCGAGGCGTCTGTCGACCGGGTTTCGCGAAGTTAGCCGACAACAATAACCGCTCTCGAGCTCACGGACGCGCGAACGCCACCAATCCTTTTGTTATTATTATAATTGTAATTGTGATTGTGATTAAATGTTTAGAACACAAACAGGTGTTTCTATACACTTTTCGTCTATAATTGAATCAAATACCTAGCTAAAATTTAAATTAAATGCCGTATTGTTTCACTTTTAGCACAAAAGCAGCGCAATTACCACTTGTGCAATAAAGAACTGTAATAACTGGATCATTTGGCGCAGATGAATTTCATTTACGATTGTAACAGTTTTAAAATATGTCTCTTGGAGCCAACTAAAATTTAATAAACACTGAGTAATTTAATTTAGTGGTATCGCTCGTGCGTGGAGGATGGCCAATAAAGGCGATTTTATAGCATTTTTATTATGATGCATAAACGTGAATCACCTATAATGGGTTCAGAACGTTCGAGAAAAATTACGCCTTGCACTCGACAAATATTAAATTATACATTTTTAAATACGGTGGCCGATATAAACAATTTACTACTTCGTCTGGAGTTTCGGAGCGGCCGCGAGAGGAGAGCGCTCACGCGAAACGAGCGCGTTTAAAAATTCACGTAAATGTGCCAACAATAAATAATTCGAATTCGATAAAATATTAGCGATCGATTTCAAACAAATGTCGCGTGTTTCGTTAAAAGCTAAAGTTAGATCGACCTAGTTCCGAGTATTGGAATGTCTCGCTTTTTGCTACAGGCATTGCTCGGTTTTATCTCGGACGGGTCAGATAAGACTAAAGCTATAGAAATTGTATATCGCAGAGAGCAGTTGACGTCTTAGATACTGCATTGCAAAATAAACGAGAAAATCTGAAATCAAGTAAGCAAGGAAGCCCAACATCGACTTATTAAGACAATTTGCTATCTTTATTCTAATCTACTGTCTAATGAAACTATGCTTAATAGCAATTATATTTAGTACATTTTACAAAAAATATCTAAAGTTTATGATGATTAATAGTCCCAGCTAGTGGGTTGACTATTTGCAACTGATTTTGTAAATGAGATGCCGGCAAATAAAATAGTAATAAAACAACAATACGTATAGTCGCCTCTTTAATTAGATGATAATCTAGAATTGGTCATTAACATCAAATCGGTTTGCATCTTATTATAAATGCTAATGATGCTAATAAGACATTTTAATTCATTATTGGAATACGTTTATCCATGGTATAGCCAGACATGCCTTAATTAATTTATTTATATAAGCAACAATCGTAAAACAATTTCATGACAGTGCAATTGTTTTAATCACCATTTTAATAGCAGCCATAACTTTTATTATAATAATTTACTAACATCTTACAAACACAATATTATTTTATTAAGCAAACTTAAATTATTAATAAACCCAAACATAAAATAGAAGAAAATGTTAAAAATAATAAACAATGCGAAACCATAACTAATTTTAATTATGCCACTAAGACAAGAACGAAAACATCGATATAATTTCTATTTATTTTAAAATGGCTATCAAATCTAACTGTATAAAGGGGCGATCTAAACAAGCAGAACCGGAGTTGAGTGGTATTCCACCTGCATTATTTATCGCGTAACATTATTAACTGCGCTATCGGTAAGATGACTATCATGTGCACTACACGCTCGACCTCGAAGTGCGCGGGCTTTCGAGTGAGAAGGTGATATGAATCGGCTGACGCGTTTCCATTGTCGTTATGCAACGATTTTTTTATTAATTTAAATTTTAGTGATTACGAATGGCTAATCCAACTCGTATTAGGTAATCGTAAATGTTTAAGATCGTTGGTTGCAAGAAATTTATTTTAATACTTCAAGACATACCAAGAGACAAGTTAGATGGTAAAATATAAAGTATTCTGCGTCGTCTTAAAATATGTTAATTGTAGGTAGACCTGCAACATATTAATGTAATAATGCAATTATGATGAAAATTGTTAATTAAGTATATTGTTACTGTTATCGCTTATTCTTCTACAATTGGTATTTCCACATCGGCGGAGAAGGGGACTACGAAACTCAAACCTAGAATAGAACTACAAAATCAGGAAAAAATATGAATGTTTATCATTTGTAACAATATTATGAATTTTCAATGTAAACTCCACTGTATTTAGACCTATTATATATATATCATACAAGCTACGAATATATTTAAGGTTTTAGAATTTGCCAATTTAAAATATATACTTACATAATACAACAATAATAGTACAATT
>NW_023593421.1:0-23289 GCF_014839805.1 Manduca sexta
ATTTATTTTTTAATATCAAAGGTTTGAGACAAGGGCATAAAAGTCGCGACTTCAGCAGTTAATTATTTATGTACATAAGGGTACCTATTACTGAATTATTACTATAAAATATAAACAGTCTTCAAGGTCGCAACAGCTGGTATCTTGTACTGGTCTTAATGTACACAAGAAGGTACAAAGTCCACACGCACGTATAGCCGCTTTCTCTTCCATATAAGCGATCAATTAACACAAAAAATATGCCAAATTGAATTTTAGGCTTGTAGAGTAAATAGATGTAGCATTAAACTTACTCTCTTCAGCAGCAGTGTAAATCGTGCCCGGTAGTTTCGGATGTGGTTCCGCTGTTTTGGCAGCGATCACCACATTTGCTCCATCTTTTGCCGCTTTTAACGCAATAGCTTTTCCAATACCACGAGAAGCGCCAGTTATAAACAGCGTCCTACCAGCTAATTTACTAAAATCATATCGAAACGTAAAGAAATTGGTGTTTACAAATAAACACTTCGTAATTTTATTAACCTTACCCGGTATTTGCTACTAGACTCATATTGGCTTGAAAGATTATTAAATATACTTTATTAAAAATAATTTATTTGAATAACAAACTTATTTTCACTGATGAAAATTATATATAAAAGTATCCACTTGTCAACGTCACAACACGACGCTATGACGGACCAAAGAGAATATAATCACTACGTTTTAAGAGACAGGACTTAATACAAAGAAATAAAATCGAATTTACATGGCGTATCAATACCAATATTACGGAAGGATACGTCAGGAACGTCAAATAACAATACCTGTGAACAAAATACATAGTAGTAGGCACTTTTTATCGATATCGATAAATTCTACTGGGTGGGAATCGACGCTAATGCTACTTTGATAAAATTCATATAATGTATTTTCGAATCCACATTATCAATCCAACTCACGCTATATAGTGAACATTTTAGCACTATAATTACAAGGCTGGACTAAAATGAGGACTCGAAATAAAATGAAAAGCTTTCACATGTTGAATAATAATTGTATTTTAAAATAAAATCCTTCATTCACCATGTAGGCTAATATAGTTGCACTTATGAAAGAGATTCAAGATTTTAATGAGAATATTTAATTATAAAGTCAAAGGATGGTGACACTTCTTTGTCACACTCATTGTTTATAAAAACATGGCACGGAAATTCAAACAACATTTCATCAGGAAGTGGATCAGCTTTCAAATTTTTCGATGGTATGGCTGACTTTCTAAGGCGATTGTTCTTTTTATTAAAGTCTTTGTTATTAAAGTGAGAACCACACACATATATCAAAGTATGCAGCTTTTCTCTGGGAACATATATCAAATCTTCTTTTCCCACAACTTGAACCCACTTTCGGCATCTGGAAATATTTTTTAATTGTAAATAAATTGCTTATTAAATTATATTTAAGCCTAAAATCATAAACAGTGACCAGGCTCATTGATTGCTCAACGCATTTTTAAGTACACACACACATACACACACACACACACACACACACACACACACACACACACACACACACACACACACACACCGACACATACACGACTTTAGTATTTTTTGTCCTGATGATCAGTCATCATCTTACTAATATTATAAAGCGTGTGCATGCAATTGTATGTTTATTATTCGTATCCGCAAAAAATCTAAAAATGATTGCGATTAAATTTGGTATGTAGATAGTTCGAATTACTACTTTTTATCACTATGTTCCCACAGAATCTAGACCTAAATGGGTGAAACCACGGAGGGCAAATTGATTAATAAATTTAAACAGGTATCGATATCGATAATAATAACAACATCACTAGTAACATAATGTTAATTAGAAAATGAGAATTTTCATTATTTCTAAGCTACTTTATTTGCGCGATGACTAAAAACATCTAATTAATGCTTACCTGACCTCATCCAATAGAAATTTCGCCATAAATATTCTGCTTTTGTGATTTATTCGACTAGCTCGATCTCCACAAATTTCACACGTAATGAAACATTTTTTGGTGGCATGTCTTTAAAACGTATTCACTTACACCAACAAAAACACTTTTTGGTATATTTTTACTTGTTTGAATAACAAATAATACAAACATAAATCAATAAAACACAAATGTATTCCAAAACGTCAGGAAGTAAACAAACAATAATAATGGCGGTGAGAAATAGAAAGATAAACTGTACTGAGAGAGAGAGATAGCAGTATCCGCCATTAAATGCCATGTCAATTCCATACAAAAGATTTTTTGTTCCTTGTTGCGCTAGGCTGTGACGGACTTGACGGCAAACGGCGACAGTCGCCGAGTCGGTCCCGCGGACGGGTCCGGGGTCAATGTTCCCATTATTAGTGATGTGACTTTCATACGCCAGAATCAGATAACGATTATTCCATTAATTTGTAACCAACATCGACTGAACGAAGGAGTAAATAAAAATTAATGTATGTCGATCGTTTGCTTAAAATTGGTTATTAAATAAAATATTAAGTGTTGCTTGCAGGTTCACCCGCATGATAGACCTTTCCCGGTATAAAACTGTCATTATGTAATTACTTACTTTCCTGAATAAAAAGTATTAATTCAGGACAAGCGGGGCTTGTCTGTGTGTTATTTATTCTTTGGTGTAATATGTATGTAGGTACCAAGTGAAATGAACAGCTTTATAATTCGCGGCAGAGCAAGTATCCTAAATCAGTTGTTCTTTACAATAGGTACTGTATAACGAACTGTTTTTAAAATCTAGTATCAACATCTGTTGGTGCCCGTTGTGAGTCCTCCTAATTCATATTCCGAGTATGAGGGACGATTAGAGACGGTGCGGCGGGCACACGTTTCGTTCTTTCACCAGTGATTCCTCGAAGCTCGCGCGCAGCCTATAGATTTGGAAATGGTATTTGTTTTTAGGAGTATATTTAGTGTAAGAAAGATTAGGGAAATCTAATAATCGGAAATGTTTGCCAAATTAAAGAATATTGTTGAATGAAAATACGCAAAAAATTGAAATACATTTATTTTGTGCATCACTTCATATTCCCACTCTTTCTAATTTCTAATTTACAACACTGGATAGGGTGAATACTTTACGCAGTAATCTAAAAATAAATCTATTTATTTTATCATAAGACATTTAGTTAGGCTTCATTACAAATTGCGATTATGGCTCGAGTCATAGACAGCGAATTTCATTTTGTAACATCCATTCTAATTTACATTTTTGTACACCCCTAACTACAGAATTTACAGCATCCTTTATAACAAATGTAACAAAAATTAAGTTCCTCTGAGTATTTCATCAAATAAATCATTTAGTTTAATCATGTCATTATGAAAAGTCTATTAAAAAATTAAATAACAGAATACTTTGTTAGAGATCTATCTCAGTAGTTTTGACTACTTACTATACTTACTATTAGACACAGGATTATATGCAATATGCAACATACTTCAGCATACAAAATAATTTACATAAAATCCATAACACAAAATATGCCTTATAATTTATAAATGACAATAGACTTTGGGCAAAGGATTGCAATATGCATTTGCATACAATCCAATTTCTAATTATTACAAAATATAAGCATTATTCGAAACTAAAGCTTAGCCAGTATATAAATGTCAAAAAATATTTTATTTTCATGGAGGACAAATATAAGGAGTTGCCACGCCTAATTAAAAAAAAAAAAGATGTCTCCATAATAAAACAATGAAAATAAACATATTCTTAAAGTTAATAATTTCGTCACTGGCCGGACATTTATTATGAATTTAAAATATCTAAATACATTATTATTTTACAATACACCTTTAAAATATTTTCTATATAATTAAAATTTTACATTTACTCGTATGTATAACATAAACATTGAGAGTTGGAGATATTGCCTTTTATTTAGAGAGTGAATGTTTCGAAGAAATAACTAAACATTACTAACCATAGGTTAATAAGAACCAAATTCATGTAAAGATATTTGGTAGAGCAAAAGATTATCCGAAAACAGGATTCAAGTAATGAAATAATCGATATCATCTCATACTTTCCTCATTTCTACCGAATAGTATAGCAATGGCCCACTTCATCTTGCTCCAAATATTTTTGACTTTGGTAGAAATAAAGATAGTTCAATTTGCAACCCTGTCCACCTTGGAGATATGATTTTCATTATTTTTGAAATAAATCAGGCACTTGGTACGCGTTGTACAATAATTGCAAGGTTTTATAAGGTAAATTAAGAATATAATAATATATTTTTTATTAATTGTTTTTCTAGACTGGCAATACAATGTACAGTAAGGAGGTACTTAGGATCTAAATAGATTGGACTACACAAATATTAAGAAATTACCTAGAGAAAAGCTATTTCGGTTAGCATCTCTATATCCAGTCTAAAGAAATAAAATAGCTAATGCTAATAAAACTTTAAAATTGCTGCATAATCTCACAACTGAGCCAAAGTTATTTTTTATAGTATTTCATGCATTATTATTACGAGTAGGGTGCTGAAATATCACGCCAGTAGATATTAAATATTGCTTGAAGCTACTATTGATAACATGAATATATATAGTCGTAAAATTATACAGCCATTATTAAAGATTAGGGTTTAGAAGAGCATTTGAACTAATAAAACTCTGAGAATTCGAAATGAGTACAATGGCAATATGGAAATATTGGGGTTTTCCACCCATTCATGATGATGTACGCAAGTAGAACTACGATAGGTAATAGAGACTGGAAATCGATATCTAAAGACATTTCAAGCGACATATTTTACAGTGAAAAGCACCATAAATTCTGTTATATTCACTATCATTACTCACAACTTTCACTTAACTATTTAAAGCATCAACATAATAAGAATATTGGCACCAAAATGAACCTTTAAACTCCCGCACTTTTGGAAAAAATTCAACCCGATTTTAAAAATACTTAAAAATAGAACGAAAGTTATCTTAATTTAACTAAAATTGTTTATGATTAAGCGTTCGATATTTAAATAAAGGCGGGCTGTTTGGCGGAATGTTGTAATGCCGCCAACACATCGTGTTTGAGTCTAACGTATAATCTCCCTTTTCTCCATGGATTTTGGAGTTGCAATGGCCTAAAGTCATCCCGTAGACATCTCTCCCGGGCTCCGATGACAGCTACTAAGCAGAAATCTTGTAGTTTTTCCGGTCCATATACAGGGCCGGACTTTCCTTTGAGCACGGCGGCCATGTTGAGTTGTTTGACAACTAGGTCGATGACCTCGCGTGCTGATGTTCGGGGAGTGACGTGAAGCTTGAGCGAAGTCCCAACCGCCAGTCCTGTTTCGTACGCAGCAAATACCTGCAGAGATATCCAAATATGAACATTGGTTTTCAGTTACAAAGCTGTGTCAAATAAAACGTACCCATGGGATGTAAAAATTCTTTTTATTCTATTTTTTCTTTTTTTTTCTAAATGAGTTCTCAAATATTTCTTTAAATTTCACAAGACCTAAGTCATGAGCTTGTGGTTATCACGTAGGGTTAAGGGGGGACGAGAAAAAAAGTTCAAAATCGGTTTAGTAGTTTCTGAGATTAGCGCGTTCAAACAAACAAACTCTAGCCTTATAATATATTAGTAAATATAGGTAATAACGTTTTAATTATAGCACACCAATAAAGCGCTTACTTGTAATATCCCGGGCTGGTCAGGCGTCCGCTGTTCCATGGCCGGCTTCATAATGTGCTCGCTCTCTTGCCTCGTCTCCTCAGTCTTTGGAACTTTGTTGTTGTACTCCGCATCTTCTTGCGTTTCCAACAGCGGCTGTCTCTTCACACACAAACTACTCTTCAAATACTCCTGTCCAGTGTCGGTGTAGTCCACGTCGCCTGTCTTTACGCTTGTCATACTCTTCGAGGCTATGACATTGCAAGTCCTGTACTGCTTCGGACGGATTTTTAGTGGAACTGATGTGATTGGACAGCTCTGACTCTCTGAATCGCTGGACAGGCTTTGGGCGGACTCTGACACGTTACTTTTGGACGCTCGGACACTGACCATGCTTCCTGGGTAGTATCCTTTGACTGTCAGTAAAGGACTCGAGGTGGTGGAAGCTGTTGCGTTGATGCTGTGCGGACGGGGCTTGGGTTCCACATTCTCATTTTGGAGCACGAGGGTATCCTCGCTCCTGGACGGCGGGAGACGATTACTGCCAATGCTAGTATGAGATTCCGATGATTTAATATCGAATTGTGAGTTGCTGCTCATGTAATTGTTACTCGACTGCGTGAACTGGGAATCGGCGCTGCCTTTCCTGAATTTGCTACCGTCGGCATTTAGGAATTGCGATGTGCTTAGATTTAGAGTCGAGACGGACGTCTGTCGCGGCGCTAGACTCAACTGCTGCTCCGATTTACTGAACTCTGGATGCAGATTTGCGTGATTACCGTTACCAGCCGGGCCCGGCCACGACCCCCTGCCAGGTGACGTCTTTGTAATCTTACCATCCCGCGACGGTATTTGCAAGAAATCGATTTTCAAATCGGAGTCTTTTTCGTTGCTTTCTGCGTCGGGAACATCCGCACTTTGTGAGGGAGTTTTATCTAAAATGTATTTGAGCAATATACCGGAACTCTGGACAGCTTTGTCTTTATCTCTCGCGAATCCAATCAAGTCCATCAACCACCTTTCCGCTTTCCACACGGTGTTCAGATTGTTTTGCAGGTCTTCTAATTTAGCTAGTCTTTCTTTGGCTGTCTGCAGTTCACTGCACGAAAACGCCTCTCTGTGCGAGTGAGCGGCCAACGCGACGTCTAACTCCAAAACGCAGCTGAGCCTCGAGTATTTGTTCAGGATGTTATTGTGGTAGGTCTGCAGATGGATCATCTCGAAGGCCTGTATGGGCAGGCTGAGTAGGTCGCCCTTTTGCAGGAGTATTTCTTTCTGGCCGGGCACAGAGCACGCTTGTTCTGCCGGCGGGCATATCATGATAAAACTGACGTCATTGTTCAACTCTATGACTTCTAAGTCGTAAATTCGGTGGGTGAGTACGTTCTCTAGCGGTATCTCCATTTCTTTGAAGAGTCGCCGCGCGGCCGTCGCGAGCTGGTCGAGGAACATTTCTTGAGATTCTGAAGGCTTCTCCTGGCCCGCGATTGAGAGGTTCATGTGCTGGGAGTCTTCTGTTTTGCCTGACATGTTTTTTAAGTACTCCCATTCCTCACTGTGGACAAAGTATTTTTTTAAGTTAATGTTGTAAAAATTGATAGTTTTCATGTAAGCTTCCATTTTTTTTCGCAATTCATGTATTTTTCAAATTGAAATACTTACAATTTTTTTGGCTGGTTAGGGTATCGAACCCAGGGCCTTATAGGTGGACGGATAACAGTGCGTTGATACCGACTCGTTGAGAAGCTATAATATAGAAATAGTTGTTAGCTGATGTGTGTACGTACGCAGAGACGTGCGGGTTGTCGCGCACGCGCGCGTGCGGCGGCACGTTGGGCGCGCGCGCGGGCGCTACGAGCCGCACCACCTCCACCGACGACTGCAGCTTCAGGTACCCCACGTACAGCCCGCGGCACAGCTGCACGCGCGACACCTGCACCACACAATGCTTACTATACCCTACAGCTTTAAGCTTAACCTTCAGTATAAAAAAAAATATTTCACAGTCTTTCAGTACCTAACGGCAGAATGTTAAATAGTACTAAGATAAATATAACTGAAATATTATGAATGACGATCAATTCACATTCAAACGTGACTCAACCATGTCCATCACGTTTCGGTTCGTGTAATGAACAGAGAAATTTTTCAAAATTTAAATATTAAGGATTTATATTAACGCACAAAATACTGTATAAGATCGATATATAAGTACTACTTACGTCAATGACTGTATAATAATTATTGTTTAACTGTCCAGTATCCAATGTTAAATTCCTTATTATATATAGTACTCACTTGGTGATAAGCAATCTGCTCGTGCACAGAGGCCATGAGGAGTTCGCCAATAGTGTTGTCCTCACTAAGCACCCGCCGCCGGAGCTTAGTGACGGGCGCCCAGCGAGAGTTCAACGCGGATATCGACTTGGCGGACTTGACGCTGTTGACGCAGGACAGCACTACAGTCCCGTGGGAGTCTCGCAGCGGCTTGTGGTAGAGTTGACCTGGAATTAAAAGTATTTTAATTTTAAGAGTCTTTTATATATCAAAAGTTTTCTAAATTTAAAAACACATGTCGACGTTTGTTTCAGTTTGTTTTCAAAAAATATACTGATACAATATAGACTTTATTGCATACCTAAGTCTTGAATGCCTAAAGCCGATTGCATCTGTGCAGCAGCGGTGAGTAGTTTGAGTCTGAAGTGTATTGACGAGGAGGTGTGTTTCTCCATGTCCGACCGGAGTGCCTTCACGTCGTCCCAAGAACATGACACCTGGATAACAAACATTAAAATCGATTCATTCGTTTTTCAGTTCTATTCGAATGTATGTTAAATTCGAATTCGACGCATACATCCACAATCACTAACTTCAGATTGTCTCTATACGTTTGTGTCCTTACCGAAAAAAAAAAACACTATTTGATTTGAAGTACATATTGTTTACATTTTTTTATATAAAAAAATGACCTAACGTGTATGGTTGATATGTTGAAGTGTCTATTTTAAAGTTTGTTAAAATACTATTATGGCATCTATGCATACCGAATACTGTACGTAATTTTATATACTATTTTTCTTTTCTTTAAAAAATCCTTGCGCAATTATAATAACTATAAACTGAAATAGGGTGTTTAATACCTTCATGAGCCAGTGGAAGTCGGTGTAGATGCAAGTAGGGTAAGTCTCGTCGACTTCGATGACCGGCAAGAACTCTTCGCTCGTCACCAGCACTTTGTCTTCGTGGTATAATATACACGCCAAGTAGACGCCTCTGTAAGGAGAAATATAGTGGTAAGTAAATTATTATTTTATCATTGCCGGAAAATGGGGTATGTAGATAGATAGTAAAAAGCTAGTGGTAGGTCTCTCATAAGTGAGAGTCTGATGGATGAGGGCGGCCCAGAACCGGTCCCTATGACGCTCACTGGTCAGGGGGGGGGGGGGGGGGGAGGCTATGTCTAGCAGTGGATGATTTCTGGCTGAAATGATGATGTGAGATTCCGCCTGGATAGGTACGACCGCAATGTTTATTTATGCTGCCATGCAGCAGGGTGTAGTCACTGTTGCATTCCGGTTTGAAGGACATTGTAGCCAGTGTAACGACATAATGAGACTTAACATCTCATGTCTCAGGATGGCGAATGCAGTGGTATACCAAACAATACTTTGTAATTCAAGGTGTTGGATGGTGTTTCTGTTGTTTACAGGCGGTCGAATCGTCTCGTCGTTCAAAATAATAAAAAAATAAGTAAAACAGTATTTTGCATACCTGCGCAGGTTCTTCTGGAATTTGCTCGCGGCGGTGAAGAGCTGCCGTATGGTGGCGGTCTTCTTGCGCGGGTGTCGGGGCGGCGCGGCGGGACGGCAGCGCGCGCCCGCGGCGGCGGCGGCGAGCGCCTCGAGCGCGGCCGCGCCCCGCCGCCGCGCGCGCGCCGCGAGCGCACACGTCGCGCCAGCCTGCGGGCCACGACACGTTACACACACTACTAACTACAGCGCGCGCCCGCGGCGGCGGCGCGCCTCGAGCGCGGCCGCGCCCCGCCGCCGCGCGCGCCGCGAGCGCACACGTCGCGCCAGCCTGCGGGCCACGACACGTTACACACACTACTAACTACAGCGCGCGCCCGCGGCGGCGGCGGCGAGCGCCTCGAGCGCGGCCGCGCCCCGCCGCCGCGCGCTGCGAAGCGCACACGTCGCGCCAGCCTGCGGGCCACGACACGTTACACACACTACTAACTACAGCGCGCGCCCGCGGCGGCGGCGGCGCCTCGAGCGCGGCCGCGCCCCGCCGCCGCGCGCGCCGCGAGCGCACACGTCGCGCCAGCCTGCGGGCCACGACACGTTACACACACTACTAACTACAGCGCGCGCCCGCGGCGGCGGCGGCGAGCGCCTCGAGCGCGGCCGCGCCCCCGCCGCCGCGCGCGCCGCGAGCGCACACGTCGCGCCAGCCTGCGGGCCACGACACGTTACACACACTACTAACTACAGCGCGCGCCCGCGGCGGCGGCGGCGAGCGCCTCGAGCGCGGCCGCGCCCCCGCCGCCGCACGCGCGCCGCGAGCGCACACGTCGCGCCAGCCTGCGGGCCACGACACGTTACACACACTACTAACTACAGCGCGCGCCCGCGGCGGCGCGAAGCGCCTCGAGCGCGGCCGCGCCCCTGCCGCCGCACGCGCTGCGAGCGCACACGTCGCGCCAGCCTGCGGGCCACGACACGTTACACACACTACTAACTACAGCGCGCGCCCGCGGCGGCGGCGGCGAGCGCCTCGAGCGCGACTGTTGTTTTAAGTTTAGCGCAATTTTAGCATAATTCCTGATGTTTTTAGCGCATAAAATATGTCTTTTACATATTTATGGAAAAGTTACTCACTGCTCGGCACCACGCTCCTCGGCACAGAGACGGTAAAAGGGCCCCAGCCCTTGATGTTCCCAGCCGCGGCCCTGAAGAAGTATCGACGGCCGCGCGTCATGCCCGCAGCTAACACCTTCGTACCGCTACTAGTGCCGGACGCTGCGACCTCACGTGACCCGCACACGTTGGAGAAATCCGCTCTGGAAGACCATTCCACTGGAAAAATGGAGTAATTTTAATACGTCATATAGAATTATATAACATTAAATAAATAAATTATTCAAACATCCTAAGTAAAAATATACTCGTATATTTTTAATAGTCTTATACATTGATTACAGGGTGCGGCAAAATTTTAAATTATACGTCTTGTTTATTTTAAACTTTTTTTTTTATTTAGTAATGGACGCCGTTAGCTGTTAGATGTAGAAGTTAGCAGTATAACATAAATAATAACCTTTATACTTGGTGACAGGCGGCGGATCCTTGTGCGCCGAGCCGCTCCTCGTGTCGCGCAGGCGCACGCTGACGGCGTGCGCGCCGCACACCTCCAGCTCGGGCGGCGCGGACGCCGGCGGGACGCGCAACTGCTGCCAGCCTAGCACCAGCCTCCTGGAGAACATATTTTAGTTAACCTTAACCCTTCATTGCATTATACTTATAATGCAATATACTAGTTAAATGCTCTAGATACATTAATAAGATAGCGTTTATTTAGTTTCAGGCTTCAGCAGACACCAGCTACACATATTTTAGATCATGATGACATTGTATTACTAAAAAAAATCACATACTTATTTTCTTGAAAATAAAAATAAAAAAGTATAAGTATGTTTGGAACAAAATAAATATTAATAAGGAGTAATTTTAATTTTACACGCCTGAATGAATAATGAAGATAAATATGTGGTGTCATTTAGTAACGTAATGCCGAAATGTTTCCGTATACTCAAAGGAAATAGACCGAGTCTTACCTTAACGTCCTCACTCTCCGTTCCCAATGTTGCGCTTGCTTGTCTTTCTCGGAGCCAGTGCCGCCTGCGCAGCCCGTCGTGCCGGCCGCCTGACCACCTGCCGATGACCTGCGAAAAAATATATTTCAATGATTTTTTATAATTGATTCATATTATTATCATTATTTTAGAAATATATTTATCAATAATTAAATATTGAAACAAAAAATATGTGACAATATTCAGTAGTTTCAACTTACAAATACGACATAGATAGAGAACGAGTTTAAGTAAACTTCATATCCTTTTAGATTATGCACAAAGTTTTAACGGAAACTTTACAGGAGTATGTAATATTGTGAACGAGTGACACTTTAAAAATAAAAGAACAAGCACATAATTATATTATACATATTTTTATTATCTTTATTATGCCTAATATAATTAGCGTCTCAGACGATGCACCGGTCCATCGGTAAATCGATTTTGTTACACTCGCTGACACTTTTTGATCATCTTCTACACCAGAGGTTCCCAAACATTTTTTCCCATAGACCACTTTCAAAATATTGGTGGTTCCAGTGGTATTTTTTTTAGTTTGAAGGCGAAAGTGCATTACCAATACCGCCCAGCCCTCGTGGGGGGCGTCTGTATAGTTATGTTGGAGACACCGTACCTTATGAGCCATCAATACTCGAGAACTATCATTATTATCTAGATACATTGATAGGTGAAGTCAAGCCAATATCTTAGTACTTTATTATTAAACCAAATACATTTTCATGGACCCCTGCTTACCAATTGGAAATCCCCATTTTTGGTCACACTAATTATGACCCCCTCAGTCTCGCGTGGACCCCTGGGGATTCAACTAGACCACTTTGAGAACCAATGTTCTACATCGAAAATAATGATCATTACCTCTAACTGTATTAAAATATAAAATGAAAATAGAAGAAGACACTTGACATGAACGATGATTAATTGTCGTTTGGGCCGCGGCCACACGATGCTAGATTGTTTATGGTCTAATTTTATTACGTTGACGGTTTGATTTTGAACGAGTTTCTTGCGCTTCTTTGTAGCGGTAACAGGTTTCGAACCGGTGGAGGATTTTGAAGATCATAAATTAAAAGAACTGCATATGGCGTAGTTTTTTCTCGGGTTTGATCCGGGTGAGGTAATATATTGAGTTTTTCTGCCTAGTATTAGCGTGGAGTGTAGAATTTGTGCCGAACACGGCTATGGTCATGCTCCCTATTAACAATTTACCAAAGCTAGTGAAACGTGAGTGAGATAACAATTCCTCCTATGCGTGAAAAGTGAAAAATGCTAAGTATGGTGCTATATTCCCGAGAGTCGATATTGGGCCGTAAGACCGGTGAAACCAACATAATCGTTCCACTCAACCTGTGGCAGTAGTAGCTTTAATACGTTTTTTCAGTGAAAAAATGTAGGTTTGAGGAGGTTAGGTTAAGAGGGTCACTAACACGTACCTGGTCCCCACCGAGGCAATCCTTGTGCGCTTGGTCTCCACACCGAATGCATGCCCATGCAAGGACATTTGTCGGGGCCCTAGGCACACAGTCTAGTGTATACCTCATGGTTGCCAATTCACATTGAGGCCTATGAAGGCTCTCGAACATTTTCTGACCTTCTTCCCTACTCCCATACTAAGAGGGTTCTTTTTCCTTCACCTACACGTCTTTCCTCAGATATCTCCTCCAGTTTCCTGCAGTAGCTAAACCGGGGAATCCCCAGGACTGTAGTATCTCCAGTATCCCATTCTCAAGTTCCCCCAGTTGACTAGGGTCATCAGTTGTTGACTAGGGTCCGATACAAAAGAAAAAACACGTACCTGGTGCAAGCATCCTCCCTACAACTCCTCTCTGGAGCGCAGCCCACAGCTTCGTGTAGTTTCGCTTCTGCCTCCCGCGCCAGTCTGCGTAAATGAGCGCCCAACGTCTCAGAACTTTTGACTGAAACAATGATAGGTATTTAAAATTGAATGACTTGCTTTAGATGCCGATTTATTTAATGTGAAGATTGTCAGTCGTAAAAAGTCTAAAACCATTGAAATGTCAGTTTGAATAAACTATTTCAAGGAGCCCATATCTGAATATTTAAACCCTCGCTAAGCTCATGATTAAGTTCGTTTTAAAATAAAATTAACTTATTTAAAATATTTCACGGAACATTTGCTTCTAATTAATTTGATTCGATCATTATTACGATATACTTAAAATCGATAATAGAAGTAATATTGAAAAAAAAAAAACATTTTGATAAATTAGACTATAATTGCATACCTAATATAATATATTATAGGTACTATAAAAATTAGTGTTTATTAGCCCCGTTCCGCGACTTAGATACATTCGCGATATCTACACTAATAAATAAAATTATAACAACCCAATGGCTCTAATTTTTTGTATTAAAGAACTGTTAATAAACTTCAGAAGTAATTACAAGAATTCTTTAGATGCCATAGCAAATAACGGAGAACAGTATGTAAGGTATTTGTTTCAAACATTCGACCCGTTGATTGAATTTGTTCGACTCAACACAAGTCAATGGGAAATAAAACACGCGAGTAGGTTTGTTTGAATCGGTTCCACGTTTGTACAGCTGTGGTGTAATTAATTTACCAATAAGTGGGAAAGGGGACTTTTCTTAAGGTACAGTTACCAATAAATATTACATCATGAGGAAGGAAAACATCCTAAGGGAACCCGCATATCTGAGAAATTATCTATAAGGATTTTAGGTATGTGAAGTCTCTCAAACCGCACTCTAAAACTTGACGGAAAAACTGCACCATATATTATGTACCAGTGGCGAAGGGTGAAATTTATTTAAAGGCTTCCTTTGTTGTGTTGACACAACATGTAGATACTAATATGCATAAATGCGGGTAAATCGTTCTAATGATAATTAGTCTTACACAAAAAAAAGCCGTCAAGAAGAAGGCGGAAAGAAGAATCGGATTATATGGACCCTTCTCCACTGGTATTTACCCTAAAGTCTCAGAGACAACACACCAAATATATTTTCTATATTACAGTCACGAAATTAATGTATTTTAATTCATTTTTGATATTTGTTTTCCTGTTTGTAATTTCATTATTTCATCGAAACGTAATCTAACGTCAACCAAATATTTCCACGAAATATAATAACCAAAACGATTCCCTTATTAACATTTTTATAAGGTTCATAATTCCACACTGTAATAGGGATGTTTCGCATGATCCGCCATGTCGTAAACAAATTTTGAAATATTTTCTCGGTATTGGGGTGTATTATAAGTTGGCGGATGGGGTCCTGATATTTTATGATATACTAACTATTGCTTCCGGCTTTGTCCGCGTGATGGGGTTTTCTGGGGATAAAAGTCCCTCTATATATTTCTTCGGGATAGAAAGTAACCTATAACCTTCTCAGGGTCTCAAACTATCTCCATACCAAATTTCGTTTTGTTATATCCCGTTTTATGTCACGTCCCGTGGGAACGGGATAAAAAGTATCCTATGTCCGTCTCCTGGTTCTAAGCTACCTCCCCACCAATTTCCAGCCAAATCGGTTCATCCGTTCTTGAGTTATAAATAGTGTCACTAACACAACTTTCTTTTATATATATAGACTAGCTTTTGCCCGCGGCTCCGCCCGCGTTATAAAGTTTTTCAGGCTAATGTTTTCCGTTATAAAAGTCACGCTATATATTTTCCCGGGAGCCTATGTTCTTCCCAGGGTCTCAAACTGTCTCCATACCAAATTTTATCCTAATACGTTGGTTAGTTTTTGAGTTTAACACGTTCGGGCAGACCGATGCAGCGGGGGACTTTGTTTTTATGATATATTTTTGTAGAACTTTTAAGAGGAACAATCCCGTCATACATTATTGTTGCATAACTTTAACCGTTTATGCAGCGCACGCAACAGAAGCTCTCAAAACTAATAAATTGTCTCCGTTTTTGCATCATGTTTCATTACTGCTCCGCTCCTATTGGTCATAGCGTGACGATATATAACCTATAGCACTCCAGGAACAAAGGGCTATTCAACACAAACATATTTTTCAGTTCGAACCGGTAGTTCCTGAGATTAGCGATTACTGCTCCGCTCCTATTGGGTATAGCGTGATGATATATATAGCCTATAGCATTCCAGGAACAAAGGGCTATCCAACACAAAAATAATTATTCAGTTCAAACTCCTAGTTTCTGAGATTAGCCATTACTGCTCTGCTCCTATTGGTCATAGCGTGATGATATATAGCCTATAGCACTTCACGAACAAAGGGCTATCCAATACAAAATGATTTTTAGTTCGAACCGGTAGTTCCTGAGATTAGCCATTACTGCTCTGCTCCTATTGGGTATAGCGTGATGATATATAGCCTATAGCACCCCACGAACAAAAGGCTATCCAACGCAAAAATAATTTTTCAGTTTGGACCGGTAGTTCCTGAGATTAGCCATTACTGCTCCGCTCCTATTGGGTATAGCGTGATGATATATAGCCTATAGCACTCCACGAACATAGGGCTATCCAACGCAAAAAGAATTTTTCAGTTCGGACCGGTAGTTCCTGAGATTAGGCATTACTGCTCCGCTCCTATTGGGTATAGCGTGATGATATATAGCCTATAGCACTCCACGAATATAGGGCTATCCAACGCAAAAAGAATTTTTCAGTTCGGACCAGTAGTTCCTGAGATTAGGCATTACTGCTCCGCTCCTATTGGGTATAGCGTGATGATATATAGCCTATAGCACTCCACGAACATAGGGCTATCCAACGCAAAAAGAATTTTTCAGTTTGGACCGGTAGTTCCTGAGATTAGCGCGTTCAAACAAACAAACAAACAAACAAACAAACAAACAAACAAACAAACAAACAAACAAACTCTTCAGCTTTATATAATAGTATAGATTAGTGAAGTTCGACATTTAAAAATTTAAAGTTCCATATGCAAATCGACAAGGAGACTAAATTTTTATTTAAATATTTTATTTTAAGCAAAGGAGACAATCTCTATTATCGCTTACATATAAATCTGTGTATGAAAAATTAAGAGTAAGTATTATATATCAGTAACTTACCAACAAATCAATGACACAGTTTTATCGTTCAAAATTTACCAGAAAGTTCCATTTCATGAATTCAGTCGCAAAAATATTTGCTTCGAATGGCGCTATGAATGCCTATTCGACAGCATTATTTCGTATTCATGCCTTCCACAAGTAAAATATCATTTTATTCATACAAGCCCGTATTACAAGCATTTCTCTTAGACGGAGATATATTGGGCAATCTAAGTTCCCTGAAGATGTATATTCTACCGTGTCTGTGTTCATAAAAACTTATTTCTCAGGATAGTGCCGAAATTAGCTTTACACTTTTTTATGTACACAATATTCTGTGTCAGGGCTTGGGACATTGATAAAACTGTAATGTACGTTGGAGTCTTAGTTAGTTTTTCTATAAACATATCTTATGTTTACGCGAATGTTATATATTGGAATAAAACTATTTACAGATTTTATTGCAGTTGTTTTTTTCCTGTCGTTTCGAAGACTGCAGCCTTCATGGTCACGGAGTCATTAGTTTATCTTATTTGCAACGTTACGCAGTGATTTGTCATTTAAAGTTGGGGTAATGTTGCTTGTTACACCATTGTGTGACAAGATGTCACAGCTTCTTTAGATATTAATACAAAAATAATACATTTACAGAAAATATGCAAATATTTGCATTAAAAACGTGCAAAGCATGATATTACAAAAGCGCAAAATTTTTGTATGACAATCTTCCCAATGTCCGCTCTATATAATCTTAGAACTATTTGTAGAAAACACTCAGTCATATTACCTTGAGCGAAGGGTGATTTTTATAAATCTCTTTATAATCTCGATAAGATAGTTCAGTATGTCAGTTTTTACTAGAACGTGGATATCTCATTCGATACTGATAAACGTAATCGTAAACATAAGTGATGTAATCCGCAAAATATTTGATTTTTTTATCATTATAGTTGACTGTTAATATAGATCAGATTCATGCAGCATGGTTTTTGGTTTCTTTCTTGTTTTTTTTGCCTGAATTTTTCTGGATTTACAACAATACAACAATATCAGCCATTATTATTTACTGTCTCACTGCTAGGCACGGACCTCTTGTCGGCGCTATTTTTTTTCTGGATTTGCTAGTTAGTAATTGATATTCTTATAATTGAATTAAGCCTCGGTGGCGTAGTTGTATTCCACGTCCGGTACAATAGCGCTCTGAGGTCCTGGGTTCGAATCCCGGGTCGGGCAAAGTGATATTTGGGTTTTTCTGCTCGGTATCAGCCCGGAGTCTGGAATTTGTGCCCGATATGGCGATAGGCTCGCCCCCTATCACATCATGGGACGGAACATACTTGGCGAAAAGTGGGTGCCCTAGTTGCGCCTCTGCATATCCCTTCGGGGATAAAATGCGTGATGTTATATGAATTGAGCAGCTTGTCCTAAACAACTTCTAAAATGAGCAAAAAATACCTATAGGTTTCGATTTGTAGAATTCAGAAATCCTTTACGCAAAGTGGTAGATTTATATTTATAGGTAAACATAGATTCAGATCCATCCCCGAGGGTATCACAACCCGATAAATCAATAAACTTGGTTGACGACTTCTGTCCCTAGGGTTGCCAATGCTTTCCTTTCCAGCGTTTCGTGTTATTGTTACGACTTGTATCGCTTATTCTCTTTGAGATAGTGTGTGACCTTGTTGGTTTTATTTTTTTAAGATATAGGCCTAGTCTCTGTAGAATTCATGGCATTCGTATAAACAAGCTAGTACAATACAAATAGGGATGTCACTGAAATAATATTTAGTAAATGTTTCTTTATAAATAACTGTAGCTATTGATATTATTAACCTATTAATATTTAAAATTATAGTTTACAAATTAGAAAATCATACAATGACAATTTTGTTATAAAAAATCCACTAGTTTGACGTCAAATCGTCGACAAGTCTTTATAGATTAGCAAAATTAATTTTGCATCATGTTTGAAAAAGTATGTTGTGCCACTACAAACCCACTTTGGAGTCAAATGACAGCTCCAAAAATACCATATAAAACTTATTTTACTAGTCTTTGGTCTATTTAACTATGACTGGATAATGATGGTAAATCATCCCCGACATTCATGAAGAGGGCATAGTTAAGGAAAGATATGCGAAAAGGGTTCAATCTGAATGCTTGGCCACAAAACTTGCAGTCTACCTTAAATGAAAATCAATGAACAACTCTCGTCACTTTCAACATTAAAAAACAAAACATTTTCAAAGGCAAAGTTTTGTTTTTTTATAGAAGTTATTCACCCATTTTTTCATAAATACCTACGGCACAATTTCTATACAATGTTTACAAAAGGAAAATCAGTGCTTTGTGAACAAATGGCCGATTAGATAAACGATTGAGAACAACACGTTGAAATCAGTGTTTTTGTACATCAATCATAAAAATATGCAGTTATTTATGCGTGAGGACTTAATGACGAAGATTTGAAAACTATTTTTTTACACGAGCACTGCAAAGACCCCGCTGCACCTGCAGGCTTATAAAAAAATCGCAAAGCTATACTTAGTTACGTCTTGAATAGTCTGCTCTTAAACTTAACCACAGGCGATGTTTAACTTTGACAGCTATTTAAGCAATGCTTAACCACCTCTTAACGCTAAAATAAGATTATAAGTAAAACTTTTGGTAATCAGTGGCTAAAAGCTAAAAAAGCGGCGATAGCCTAGTTGGTTGTGGAACGGACTGCCGAGACGAATGTCCGCCGGTTCAAATCCCATGGGTACAAACCTCTGACTTTTCTAAAAAAATATGTGTATATTCTTTGTGAATTATCGCTTGCTTTAACGGTGAAGAAAAACATCGTGAAGAAACCTGCACACCTGAGAAATTCTCTATTAGGAATTTTCGAGGGTGTGTGAACTCTACCAATCCGCACTAGGCCAGCGTGATGGACTAAGGCCTATTCCCTCTCAGTAGTAGAGGAGGCCAGAGCCCAACAGTGAGACAGTATATAACACAGGGCTGATATTATAAGCAATTGATTAAAACATAAGAGTTTATAAGTAAGACTGCTGGTGAGAAGTGGAGTAGGGTCCAATAAAATGTCGGCTACAAGAAATAATTATCTTTCACTAATCACAATAAAAACATGACTTATTTAATTATATGAATTAATGAATTAAACATAAATTACTCCCTAATTTTGGTTTTAATTGAAACCTTTAGATGAACGGGCCAAATTAATATAACGAAATGGTAATTCGAGAACACCTGGGACGCCGGCTTAATTTTCACTTGAGGCACGGAAAGTATTAAATTTGGCAAGCCACCAACTGAGAATAGAGAATGTTATTGCTTTCTCGTAAAAAATGAGGAGATATAAGATTGTATTCTCAACATTCCTGTTTTATGTTATCCCAAGAATTAATCAAATTATTTTCCTACTTATAATACAAGTGCGAAGGTTTATGGAAGAAATAATTTATTTGAACATGTAAACTGTTATACATTATTTAAATCCGTCAAAGATAACTCTACCACCGGTTCGGAATGCATTTCTCACCACAGAAGAACGGAAGTTGTTGTTGTTGAACGTGGAAGTTTAGATATTTCTTAGAAGTAAACGCAAAAATCACTGAATCTAAGTGAATGATATTTGGTAAATAAATTCTGGATTAACATATTATATGCAACTTTTTTTACCCCAAATAGTCATTGTAGGATATTTGCTCCGTGAATGATCTTTGACGCAGAAGAATCCGCGAGCAACAACTAGTAACATAATATTGCAATCGTTTGAAAATTAAAAAAACAGTCAAATCGGTACCAATAGACTTAGTAAAACAAAAAATCTAATTCTGGTATTCCTAAAAAATAATTCAACATTTTTTTTAATCGAGCGGCAAAGTAACTCCGCTACTCCTGATGGTGAGCAGTGTGGTGTCCACAGTGTCATCTGGCGAGAGATGGTCATCTGTCATTACAATTGTACATAAATAACTCCCTAATATTGGTTTTCATTGAAAGAACGGTCACTCATTTACATGGAGAAAATTTTTGTACATATTTGTTTTGACTGTGGCATATTGGTAAACACGTCTGAAAAAATATTTACTCATCGATGGATGATGCTTTCGATAAAATGTATGTCGATTAAAATCTGCCATTTCTATCTGTTTGTCGGATTTTACGCCGATTGCTGATTATTTTCTGAGACTATGTACAGAATTATTGGATATGAAACTGTTAAAGGAAATATGATGATATTTTCATAAATAGGATCACGCCTTTTTTCCATTTTAAGGGTCGACAGTCGTATAAACTCCACATTCCGCTAGCCATGTTAGGTCGTATAGATACTAGTCTTTTATCATTTAATGCACACAATACTAGACTCCAACTTGATAGGATAATGTACGAGTCTAAGTACCAAAAAATCGTAGATTCATTACAATAAGATAAATATTGCTATTTTTACTATTCTAATTGTTATTGTCACCGCCCAATGTTAAAAATTCCCTGAATCAATTTAAAAGCAATGTAAAGTAAAATCTATGTAATTTGGAATACCTCGCTGCAGTACATCGTATTGACTTAGTGCACTGCACAAGCTCCCTAGCGAGCTAATAAGCTTGTGTCAGTCCGCAATAACGCTTGATAGGAGAACGTTCTGAGCCATCAAGTAAACACAGTATGACCTTCCTTGGAGTATTGGAAACACTAATGAATGGTGGTAGGATATATTTTATATCTCGGATAGCGACCAACGTATACAAGGTGTTAAAACCATTAGTGACTTCACACACCCTTAAAATTCCTATAGGGAATTTCTCGGGTACGCAGGTTTCCTCACGATGTTTTCCTTCACCGTTAAAGCAAGCGATAATTCACAAAGAATACACACATCACTTTTAGAAAAGTTAGAGGTGTGTGCCCTGGGGATTTGAACCTGCGGACATTCGTCTCGACAGACCGTTCCATACTCAAATAGGCTACCGCCGCTACCTATAAACTATGTATTATGAAATATAAACATTTCCCATCAGTTGAAACTAGGGTTGCCACCTTTTTTTTGAGCAAATAAAGTACATCAGTAAATTGAATGTAGAAAAAAAAGTACATGGTGTCAAAATAAAGTACAAATGATTTCTTCTTTATTATTCTGCTTATAAATATATATTATATTTGGGAACTTTTAACAAATAAAATTAATATTTCAAATTTAAATACGTTTTTTTTTCGTCTCGTAATTTAATATTCTACATCACAAAATTTAAAATTTTCTGTGAATGCTGACGTAGAAGGAATCGACAATAAAAATGAATTTATTGCATACAATTAAAAAAAATATCAGGCTTATCAAATACTTGCTGCCATTTTTGTACTATTAATTACAGCTGTTTTACGCAAAAATTCTTACGAACAGCCCTAGAGGAATCATATCATGGTAAATAAAGTATTTTTCGCGTACTTTATTGTTCTCATAAAGTATAGAGTACAATTACCCGAAATAACGTACAATACTTTATTATAAAGTACGGGTGGCAACCCTAGTTGAAACTGTAAAGTCCACTCCACTTACCATCAGGTGTAGTGGGGTCATAATGCCGTTCACGTATAGAAGAAACAAAAAACAATCGAAAGATGATTCAAATTGCATTGTGATAAGTTACTTTCCATTACCATCTAACTATATAGTTTATAAATACGTTCTTATTACGATTCATGTATTATTCCGTGCCAAAATGTAAACCTAGTTTATTATACAGAACAGTAAGTTTAAAAGTTAATTATAGTTCTACAAACTATCCTCCAAAAAATTCTGAAACCGAGTTCATAGTTTTAAACCCGAAAAAATCCAAACTTTCTAGTGGTAGTCGTCGGCGAATATTTACCGTCCACGATAGCACTTTTTGTGGAGTGTGCTTGCCTGAAGGATTAACAGCTTCACTGGACGAGGACGAAATGCTGAGCTAGTCTGCTCGAAACCTCATCGACTCATTACTCGACGGTCCGTGAATTTGAATGGTTCTTTCACAGATTTAGAGTAGGCTTTCGTGCATTCTAATTTGATCGTAATAGTTTTGTAATTAAGGTTAAAATTGTATTTTCTGTTTCTATTATTGTTTACCGAATTTAGAGGTAAAAATAAAATTAAATAATTACAGTAGGTATGTATTTTATTTACAAATTAATTTTGAGTTATACGATTTGAAAAACGCTCTTGATTAACTTGATATAGGAATTAAGGTCTATATGTCACTGTGATATAAGCTGTGCGAAAAGTGTGTCCATTATTGGCGTCTCGCCCTAACCCCTTGAATAACGACATGATGTCATGTTTGTTAGAAAATTCCTTTGTTCATGTCAATACACAGAATACAAGATGGACTGAAAAATATACGTCTCGTTTTCCTTCCCTAAGTATGGATTAATTCCACCTGGGTAATAAGAATTGTGCAATTTGCAATACTGGTTTTAGTTTCAATGTTATATAAGCTTGTGTTCTAGATGCAGTAATGTCAGTAAAATATATTTACTTAAGGCCTCACTTTACTACAACTAAATTAAAAGTGACATCACATATTTCACACACAAACAGAGCACGCATTTATCCCCGATGGGGTATGCAGAAGGCGCAACCAGGGCACCCACTTTTCAGCAAGTGTGTTTCCGTCCCATAAAAATTGTAGACTCCGGGCTGATACTGAGCAGAAAAATCCAAATAGCACTT
>NW_023593422.1:0-4268 GCF_014839805.1 Manduca sexta
AATTAGCCACGTCCTGTTGAATGTAAGCGTCGACAACACGTACAAATCAATCGTCTAAAGTTTACTGTCTCGTCTCGCGAGGGTAAGGTCATGGCTCCATGCGTTTGTTGTGAAAGGAGGAATTCACTGTATTCTTACATGCATTGTATAGATATAATGTAGAATAATTGTTTAAGCTTGTATATTAAAATTAGGTTTTAAAGTAATGTTATTACGATTTAATTTAGCGTAAAGAATTAAAAATATATAGTTTTAAAACACTACTTACTAATAACATAATCGTTTCAACGCAAATTAGAGCCTTGTTGCAAACACTAATAAACAAATAAAAACGTTTAGTGAAAACAATACTGTTCTTCAATGTAGGTGTTGTAAATTATGCATAGCTGTAAATAATCGATTCTAGTAAACATAGTGCAAACACTTGACAATGTTCATTGTTTAGGTGAACCAAGTGTGACTAGATGTACTGGATGAGGCAATTAATTCTTGTTTAGAGATGGCGTAAAAATTATAGACATTAATGGATATTAGTATTTACAATATCGATACTTAGTCTTCGTAATATACATATATCTGTCCGGATAGCAACCACGTACACAAGGTGTTAAAACCCGCTATAGTGGGCCACGAAAGTGTGACGCGTTCCGGGATCGGCCTATTTGGTTCGAACAGGCCAGCATAATTGTGTCGACTGCCGAGGGATAATTATCATCTCTCGTCAGTCGTCATTCTATTAAACCCCACTACACTTACCATTAGGTGTAGTGGGGTCACTATGCCGTGCCCGTATTAAAAAAAATCGATAGGATTTTTCATTTCGCATTATCGTAAATTTAATTTTCATCATTTACTATTGACAATTGAATTATTCTTTTCGTCATGCTAAGATTGAAGCCATACTTCAAGTTAGAGCTTTAAGTCCTTTAGTGTCACTTAAGATGCACTAAAAGGCTAAACCCTATGGCCTATACTTATTAGAGTTCCACCACTTTCTATTTGTCATGTAAATTTGGTTTACGATACTGACTTGAAAGGCATTAAATTTCTTTAGTTCATCTTTTTCAATTGTATGAAATAGTACCACATTAATGATAGTTGTGAAATATCTAAATACTAGGCGGGATTAATCTTCAATCTATTCTCGTCCCTTCTAGTTTCTATATCGTTGAATAAGCGACCCTGAACGGAGCCTTCCGCCTTCATGTTCACGCAGCTTGACGTCTCGCACGCCGTATATGAATAAGATGAACGCTCGCCTTTATTGTTAATTAAGGCGTTTATGTCACGTGACGTAATGAGACTTGAGGCAATTAGTAACGAAGATCTAGACAATGCAACGCATATAAATGATAAGAATTGTAGAGCTAAATAGCTTCATAAAGTCTTCGAGAAATCTGGTTTATTTCTATCTCCTAATCACTGGTTAATATGAGACATTGAAAGAGAATTGATAATTTCGTTTGGCCACTTCAATACTGCATCCTTCAAAGCACTTAGAGATTTCATTTAAAAAATAACGTGTACTAAAATATCAGCAAAACGGATAAATAAAAACATTAATCAATCCACTATATCAAAATAAATACAATAGAATCATATTCAAGAGAACAACGTTTCGAACAAGGAAGCGAAAACAGTCGACCGAATGGAAACATTTACCTCATAGAGCGCCATCAGTTCGAACGGTCTTGGGAATGGCAAAACAATGGGGGAAATAATATTTTTTAATGCTGAATATCAATTATGATCATATCACAGCTTTCTCATGCCAACATTGTTATGTGCAATCCAATTTTTTCTATTACTATCTGGATATCTTTTTGCATTTAATGGTCCCGTCAATTCTATAAGCATCGTCTATTCTTCCTTTTTTACTGCTTTAGCAAGTATTACTTGGTTTAATGAGCAGAACTGTCACTACACTCAATCATTTGTTTCTACGTTTGTGAGCTTTAAATGTAGGAAGTCCTACAAAGTAAGTTTTAGTGCATTCCAGTTTACTTCTACACATTTCAATTAACATAAATATATTGAATTACTACGTTCTTGACTTACACTATGATTTTATCTTATGAAACACGAACTCGACATCTCAATAACTCAGTAAAAGCTCACGAAGAAAAAGTATGGTAAATCATTGTAAATCATCAAGAGACATAACGGTGCCGGGGGCAATATCAATAAAGAAGGGAAACAAGAGACGCTCCCGTGTGGAGCCGTCACACCGTTATACCAATGAAATGTGAGATTCAAACTGAATGCAACTGAATAGCCAGTTTAGTTTCCTATTGAAAATGGTAATACATTCGACAGGATAGCGAATATGATAGTTTAAACGCAGCGTATTATTTCAATATTATTTTAGTTGTCATAGTTGATAACGAATTTATAAAGTTGATATACAATTAAATGATAACTCTAACAATAAAAGAAAATCACACTTTGTTCATGTTTGAGCGAGCTTAAAGTCCGAACGAACTTTTACAAAACTTACGTTACAATAAAAATATAAAATGCAGAAAATAGCGTCATAATAATAAAGGGACCGTTTACGGATGTCAACAGCGATTGTTTTTTCATTCAATGGGTTAATCCCACCTATCGAGGTGTGTGGGTTTGGGATAAGATTACATTGGAACCCACAGAAACATTTTTGGACAGTGTTTGTAATGTTATTTATACTCCAATATTATTATATTTTTTTTTATATTTACTTATTATTTAAACATCTATTCCGGATTTCTGTTAAGTACTCGTTAAACATAAATGTATATTGCCAATTTCGCTCATAACTCATCTTTCTTTTAGCACCTCGTAAAGAAATGTGAAAAGATAGATTTTAACACTTCGCGAATCAGCTGGACTATCTCCGAACGGACAAAATGTAAAATAGTTGAGAACGAGCACTCGCAAACTTTCTCTTTAGTGTATATTTGAATTACCTATCAAATGCTATGGACATGATTGTCTAAGGTGTGAAACAATATGACAGGCGTGCGGGTGAAAGGCGAGGCAGTCGAGAAATGCACAAAAGTGGGTAGGTAGGCGATTTCCATATCTCTTATCATGATATAAGGTGGGACTAGTTGACGGACGCCGCGTGAAATAATCATAACTACTGAAGCAACTTTGTAATGGAAATCCGAGTTAGGCAATCCGACTTCTAAGGCATAATAATATATAATAATAATAATATCAGCCCTGTATTATATACTGTCCCACAGTTGGGCACGGGCCATATATTACATTATAGGATCTAAGGCATATTATACGTAAATTTTACGAATTTCAAAATATTAAGAACAAACCCAGTCTTCTAAAAATATCACTACTGACCTGAGAAGTACCAAGAAATTCAATCGTATGTAGGTTATAGTAACGTCAAACCTTAGTTAACTAAGAAATAAAAGTAATCGATATACATTTAATTTACAATATTTGGAGTACACGTTGGAGGAAACATACAATGGGTCGTTGTGTAGGAGGCACTTATAAGCATGCAGGATGTCACTATAAATATTTGGAGAGGACTTCGTAACACGTCGTGTTTTGTCGGAAAGTGTTATGTTGATGTGATGTAACCCTTATTTTTGGGTTACATAACTTATACTCGATATTACTTGGAATAAATAAATTTCAATGATATTTTGTACTCGAAATCCAAACTTCATAATCTTATACATCAACCAAGCCCGACTGAATGTTACCGTCATATTATTTTAAAGCAGTAATTACCAATAGACAATAGGATGTTATTTTAATCAGTCGATTTCTCTGAAAGAACAAGTTTTACTGTTAATTAACTTAACTGAATGGGACATTGATTAATGGACTGCGGCCTTGTACAAATATTTAATGCCAAAACTTAGTCAAAGTTAAAACAATGCTGTGTAAAAACCTACAGTCATATTATGAAGATTGATGATCGTTAACATAAAGAATAATGCTTTTTGTTGGAAAATTAATTGCCGATTACAATGTCTCAACGATTTTGGATGTATGTCAGGAGATACATTAATTACCTGTGGTGACATGATTTGAGTATAATAAAACTTTCTGGCAGCTCTTTAGAAAATACCTTGATTAAACTATACAATAAACTTTATAAACGAAGAAGTATTAAATATGGACACACTATAAACTGCAGAAATCCATTACGGTAATTCTATCGAACGCATTCAATGAAGAAAGATACGCTGTCAAATAACGTCGTAAAATGGTGCGTGCGAACACCATGGTATCTTTGATCCGTCGTGAATAAGATC
>NW_023593423.1:0-2979 GCF_014839805.1 Manduca sexta
CTCAGACATAGAAAACTAGAATAATATTAGAATAACACAAAATAAAAAACTAATGGGTAAAGTTATTTACGATTTGAAATCTTACTGCGATGCAAATTAAGGTGAAATAAAAAACCGTTTGTTGAGTCATCGCAGTGATTCACGTCTCGGTTTATTACTATTAACCACGCAATGATACTTGCATTTCATAACTCATTGTGATGAATAAATCCTTGATGTACCTATCATACTTGGAGCTATTAGATTACTTATCTATATTTAGTAATAGGATCTCATCAGTGTGGCACGAAGCCAGAAATGCATACTGCATTTCCTCTCTAAATTGCAAATTACTCCTCCATTGTTCGGCCTTTAAATTTACAACATTAATAAATCTTTAATTTTATTTGATCCTCGTGCCCAGCATTGTATACTATTTGCGTCACACATACTTTACATTTGATCAATATTACTTAGGGTCCGTCGAAATTTATTTACATCTAATTTGTATTGGCACAAATTGTATGGAAACACTCCATGCCAAACACTTTACTACTATGTAAATATCGCCCTACAGATATAAATTTAGTCAATCCACGTTGATGAGACGATTCTTTTTAAAGGAAAATGTCCCCTTATTGTGTCTATGAGAAAACCACTCAGTGTCGATAATCATAAAATATTTCTCCATACAAACCCTTTACCACAGTCATTCACACATTCAACTTTTTATGACGCCTCTGTTCCATTGACCGTGACAACAGCCGCAATAATATCGTCAAACAAAAGTTCACCTATTTCTCCCATACAAGTGTGTCTGTGTCAAGATCTATTCATTCGTATACACTCGTATTGTCTAGCAGTTTGAGAATGTGTTTGCTCCCTCGTCCTTTCGTCACGGCATTCGGATCTCCGAGGTCGTGAGGCCCGTGAATAGGACGGAAATATAATCTATGTATTAATCTTAGTGATGAAAGGCGATAGTTCGTTTACGGTTACTTTTTATTTGATATGTTAAAAAAACAGGATGTCAAGACCGACGGTAATAAAAAAATTCAAACTAAATTATGCGAATTAAATAGACTTGCGCTGATAAATGTGGAACAAAATTATGTTGAAGATCTAAAGATATTTGTATGAGGCCTTCGTTTCATATTACATGAGCAAACCGAAAACGATGAATATGTTACTTAGATAACGGAGATTCAATACAGGTCATACCAGTTGCACTATTCAATATGTTTGACATTATATTGTGTGCATTGTAACCTTCAAAGTCAACAAAAACATTCTTTCAATCGCAACGGGTTTTTGTTAACAAAGAAATTCATAGATTGTTAATAATGTTTTGAAGTAGAGGTTAGAACGTAATAGAGTAATAGAGGTGATCGTGTTTAATCGCATGAAGTACCGAAGATCTGACCCACATTTAGTGTTATGGGATGAAAGCCTGTATCCTGGTTCACTACAAATTAATATACTATACCCAAATATTAAATTAAATTAAAGGTAATGTAATGAGGGCATGAAATCTAAATTATAATTGGTATAAATAAAATTAGTTAGAATATAAATTATGATCCAAATATTTTTTCGCAGAAGCCTCGCCTTATATCAATATTTCGCATGCATGTTCATATCATTTTTTATAGCCAAACACAGTAGCTGATTATCAACTGGCATCTACAAACGCAAATTATGGGAACATAGTTTTTACGACACTTTTTGACGTGTCAAATTGGTGGTCAATTAATATAAAGCCCTGTACCGAGACAGTGGTGGATGATTATTATCATTACACTCCCAAAAAAGCGAGATAAAAACACGTACGAAATTGAACCCGCGGTTAATAATTCGAGCAGATCATTGCGTGAGTCACCATGCTTTACAAAATAGCCTTGCCGTGTAGTTATGGTACAATGAATCTGAATTCGTTAGATTGACTGCTAACTTGAATCATGCACTTAGAATTTCTTTTGTCCTAGTCGCAGACGTTCGCCCCAAGGCTATTTGAGATTAAGCAAGTCTGAGATTCTGTTTTTTGTTGTGATTTATACTTGTCATATTCCATTACGATCACGGTTTAATGTTTGTGATTTTGAATAGGAGTAACGAAGCATTTGTTAAGAAAATACATTTTTGTTGTGATTGGCCATTGACAGAACAGATGCTACATTGGAACAAGGACTTTCGACTATAATAAACAAATGTCATCTTACTAGATGGAAAAGATCTAATTTCAGCAATAAAAAGCATATAGTTGTGCCTGATAATCTAAAATCATTAATTGAATAGGTAGCTAAAAGCGTCCTAATTATTGTTATTCGTAAAAGCATTTATGGGGTGGTCTCCATCTCAATGATCTTTCCACTCAATTACACCAGCAGTCTGATTAACCACTTAGTCGCCATCTAAAATACCGCCTCATTATTTGGTTCCGTCATTTTTGCTGTCAATCAGTCTGTGCCCTAAACGGATGTGATTACTCGCAAGCCCGAACGGTTTACACAAATGGCGCAATCAAAATCGAAGGCATTGATAACCGCCTACGGATAACTTTTTAATTATCTGCATTGTTGCGCAATGTAAGTGTACCTTTCTGGGAACTGAAGACGATATCGTGGGAGTTGATGGTTGACTGATGTTACCAACTGGCAGCAAATTAATTATATCGATACAATGAGGCAAGAGGCTTCGAAAAAGTTTTGTAAACAATGAATCGTCATTGAGTTAATTGGGAGGAAGTTTGGTTAGTGGGTTACAACGTGAAGGAAACTGAGAATAAAGCTTTTACATAAGAAAAGGTCTCCTATTTAAATTTGTTTGTCTGTCATATTCTCTTATATTCGTTTCTCAGTATGTATGTCGTTTCTTAGTTTTGTTGCTGTTTGTTTGGTCTAATTTTTCATTATGAATTGTGTTTAAAGGTAGTTTTATATACAAAACCGACTGTTTATTAGATAATTGGGTAACAAACAACAACCACAGTTTCTGACTCAC
>NW_023593424.1:0-23242 GCF_014839805.1 Manduca sexta
ATTACGTAATAAGGTCATTTTTCCGTGATACGCCATGTTAGCTGGCTAACATTCCGATGGTAAATGGGTTAACTACGGTTTTGATTTTCGCGCCGCAACGAAAGAAAATATTTGCTTAGACTTTTCCCGCCCTCACACCCACCACTACAACTCCAGTAAGGGTCAGCAGTGACAAGCATTAGGACAACGAGCAGTGGAGCTCGGCCAGTCTCAGGGAACACTAATTTGTCATTATCCCGCAACGAAATAAAATAGAAAGATAGGGAGGAATTGGAAATATTATCCATTTCTCCATAGCAAAGTGGGAGACAAAATAATGAAGTAAAAAGGCGTTTTAACCTTAAGTATAGGGACGTTTACAAATAGATAGTTTTGGTAGTAGTATTCGTGAAGCTTTACAACTGGCTAGTTATAAAGCAACGCGGAGAAAGTTTAAACGAAAATGTCCTAACACATGAGCTGTTAGATTTGATTACAAAAAATAATTGCTTATTACATACGGCACGACCTGGAATCCCAGATCGGAAAATGATATTGGGTTTCTGGTCAGTATCAACCCCGAGTTTGGATTTTGTGCCCGATATGGCGACAGGCTCACCTATCACATCATGGGACGGAGCACTTGGTGAAAAGTGGGTGCACTGATTGTACTTCAGTCTAACCCTTCGGTCTAAAGGCGCTGTAATATAAAATAAATAACCATTTTGCTAGAGTTTCATGTCATATTTCGACAGCATCTATGCCATAGATATGCAGGTGGAAGTAGCGCGTTCAATGCTCCAACAGAAAAAAACTAATTCGCAAATATTTTGTCAAGTTGTGATACCGACATATTTTAATGTGAGGTACCATCCTCTGTACTTTATAAATTTCGCCTTTGTTTAAACTGTAAAGCAAAGGTAGATGTAAGCATAATATACTTAGCTATATAATCTTCTCTTCTAATGTGTTAAGGGAACAATTCCTTCTCTAGCAAATCACCTTATGAATCAAGTTGTGTATTAGAATAACGCATATGCCTATATTATACGCGAATGTATTTTATAGTAATCAATTTTGTACTTACGTTTGGAGCGGTAACTAACTTCAAACAGTATTTTTGTTGATTAACATATCTATAAACGAACATAATCCTAATTTATAATCAATAAAATATATCATTTAACATAACAAAATCCTTTGTAGGTAGGTTTTCGCGATCGATTGAAAAAATCGATTGGGGATTTATTAAAGTACATAAATTATTTGATATATATCGATCGACATCGAATTTTAACGTTTCGATTCATCGTGTTGGCGTAAGTTTATTAAAAAAATTGCTTCATTGAAGTTTAAAGATTGTTTGAATTTATTGAAAATCTCGCTGTTTTAATTATCTAAATAAACCCTAAATAATCGATCTATTAATAAAATATCAGAGTTTAATTAGTTTTGTTACTTAAAAACTCAGTAGTATTATGATTATTGTTTTTAATATACTGTTCGTGCAAGAAATGATTGTATTAAATGTAGTTACCGCTTTAATCGATTTCAAGTTGTGACAAATTTGAAGGCATTCAGTAAGTTTAAATTACTGAAATATTTTGAACGTCGGTTGCCACGGGTCACAGCGCGCTCGGTACTTTTGCGTTGGCTCATTAATAACTTTGATAATACTGATAACACTAGTTTAGGGGACCTCAAGACAGGCATAAGCCTTCAATGTTTTGAAAACTCGAAATGTAATATCAGAGCCCAGTAAACCATCTGAGAACAGGTTGTACCTCTTACTCTTGCCTATCCCTTGAGGGATTCATTTATAATGAGATATATGATATCAAATTCTTGTGTATGAGCGCTCTATTCAAATAATGATAAAGTTTCGAACGTTTTGAAAACTTGGCATAACTTGTCGACATGGAAATAAAAATATTTTAGAAATTTTCTCGAAACGTAGGGAGAAAAATTATGATACAAAAAACCGCGATAAAATACTTTTATTTTAATGTCCAACATTCGCGTAAACATAAGAAATCATTACCATTTGTCAATACCAAAAATATCGCGCGTGCTGTTGTCCGAGGCTTGTTTGGTCTTTTGTCTCTGAAGCCTATTTAGAGACCAAGTTTATTCGTATTGTATTTAGTCATAGATCTGACATAGTTTGAGATTATGGAAGGCTATTTGTAGGTTGTTGTATGTACCAATCTTTGCTTAAGCGACATTGCAAATTCGCCGCTATGTGCGATATATTAGAGGTCACAAGCAAATGTTGGTGATATTTAGGAATTATAAAGGTCTCAAACCCCGCTAGTAGATGCGTAGTACCCGAGCGTTTGATTATTTCCTTGTATAGATTTGTAAAATCATGACCTGGTTTGTGGACTTCTTACTTTTTAAATATCCAGCTAATAAAAAAGCCGGACAAATGTATGTTTTCAGTACTTGGAGGTAAGGTATATAAGTATATATTTACGGTATTCAGAAGTTTTCTTTACATTTGCTGTAAAACATTGCTTCTTGCTAAATCTCATGATTCTAGCTCAACGGTAAGTACCCGATAGGTTTTGTTTCTTTTGTAAAATTACAAAATATTCTACATAAACGGTCATATCTTTTGGTCGCGTTGACTTAATAATAATAAATAATAATATCAGCCCTGTATTATATACTTGCCCACTGCTGAGCACGGGCCTCCTCTACTACTGAGAGAGATTAGGCCTTAGTCCACCACGCTGGCCTAGTGCGGATTGGTAGATTTCACACACCTTCGAAATTTCTAAAGAGAACTTCTCAGATGTGCAGGTTTCCTCACGATGTTTTCCTTCACCGTTAAAGCGAACGATAAATTCACAAAGAATCGCGTTGACTTACAAGTATGATATTTTCACAGGTGAAAGATACCATAGACCTGATTATTTGATATAAATTCCAACTTGATAACTCTACGCGTTCTTGAAAAAGGGTCTTGAGAGGCAGACAACAAAGTGTTTCTATAAGGTTAATTTTGAGGCACGGAAGCACAAAATGGCTCAATTTAATGAAAATTCAACAAACCCAAGATAAACTATTGAATTAAAGATTAGTCTACGAATCCAGGTCACGCCTTAGATCAAAATCGCTTTTAATGCTTTATTGGAAATTAATAAAAAAATATGAATAATCATGCGAAAATAAAATGAATTAATAGACAAAATAATAGGTTGTGAATTTATACATTTTTTAGATTTTTATAAATATAATATTAAATATGTATTCTGAAGTAGACGGAGTTTGGTTAAGCCACTCACGTGGTTCCGCTTGCTTGTAGTGAAGAGTACGCTCTGGATTTTGTCAAAATGGACACGAGGACAAGGACCGTAGCCCTAATTAATACTTTGAGTCACAAGACTTCTACATTAAAGTCGTATTTCCATTGTGTAAGTACTCGCATGTACGTATGACGTCACATTTGTCAAAATTTGCAGGCAGGTTTCATGCATAATGGGAACGACTTTGTGACGTCAGGCTTGTATTTTTAAGATACATTTTTAACGAGGGTCTTCTTTTAACATATTGCGGTCCTTGTAATGTGTCAAACTCGCAAAGAAGAAAAATTAATGTGAAAAATATTTACAAATATTTGTATTATTTGCCGGCATCGAAGCAACTATGCTCTTTATTTCGGAGATATATCAAAAAAAGAAATTTAAAATTGCTTATATATAGTATTAACTTAATAAAAACTGTGTTCGTAAATATTGGTTTTGGAACATATTTTTAACTTGATTTACTTGTCATTTTTTGGATTTCATAAGGTTATATTGACACTCGTGTTTATAATTTGAAACTATCGCGTTACAGAATATTTTGTTCACATATAAAGTTTCTGTTAGTTGTTATCTAATGTAATATATTGTTTGTGTATTATTTTTAAATAGTAACTAAGATAATTGTGGATTTCCACAGATTACATAAGGAGCACTATGATAGTACTGTTTAGTTATTTCAAAACATTGTTCCAAATATACCGAAATAAAATAAATTATGTTTTTTGAAGTTGTAAGTCTTGTCTCCAATTATGGTCATTTTTTTTATGCAACTGAATAACAAAATGAGCCTATCATCATATCAGTCTAATGGTACATTCTAGCTTCAATGTCCGTCAAACGAGAATACGCTTGCTCGGTAATAGAAATAGACAATTTATTGGTAGGTAAGTACGAGTAGTTTTGCATTTGAAAGAGGGCATATTTTTTTTATTCTGCATCATTTATATTTTTAATGTGGGTCTGTGGAAATTCACCATAACATTGAATTATAAAATTCTATGTGTACAAAAATATGTTCATTTTATAAAATATTTTAAAATAATGATTGCATCGAAATATTTTCCGTTGAAGCGCGTAAGTAGCGAAAAAAAAAGTGTGTGGGTGTCCTAGATACGATTCTCGTTTAATATCAAGAGTTTTAATATATTATACTTTGATTTATCTTTTTTAAATGTACTACATATTCGGCCCGAAAAATGTTTTTCTAACTGCCTGCAACATAGAAATGAAAAAAAAATGTCCGAAACTCACGCCATTGGTTATTTTTATCTTCGTCTGTGCCGCGCGTCATGTTGAGTTATGCTATGTTGCAATGCATTATACATATTTAGCCAAATTTAGTTATTACCGGTTTTTTTTAATTTATATTTCTGGAGTTGTACTTTTTAGCAAAGGGATTTAAGTAAATTACATAACTTAATTATTTTTTAAAATATAATATACGGTAGTAAAACACGATTGAAGGAAAATTCTGTAGTAGCATTGTTTAAAAGGTGTTTTTAATGTTTTTTTGTGACCATTTCTTTGGCTGTGTGAGTATTCATGAGACCAACATTTTATTAATATGACATGATACTCATTCGATTACCAGCCTTGTGTCCTAAGTGCATGATAAATGAAAAAAATCTTAAGTATTTTTTGTAATGGAAAATTAGGGCGGACATTTTATGTTCCTTTTTTCGGATTGAAACATAATTAATTTTGCTTTAAACTATGCAAATGAACTAACTTTATAGATTAAGTTAGAAAAGGCTTTAACTAGCGTAGACTTTCCTTAAAAGACTTTAGATGAACAAATAAAATAAAAAAAATATAACACTACTCTAAAAAAGATTAGCAACGAAAGTATGTATATCGAATAGTGAAGTGACGATTTTATAAATACGTTTTACGTAAAAAATAAGACATTATCATTATACTGTTTTTTATATTTTTTTTTGTGTTTCTTGCGAATTTTTAAATATATCAGGATCTTACATTTTTTAAACTTACTTGAAATGTATCTTTTCGTCGCATCACTAATATAATGAAAATAAAAAAAATATAGAAATTGTTTTTGGAGTAAAATACATGGAATTTAAAAGAAAAACTGTAAATGATCCATTTGTTCAGCATTTTTGACTTCATAGTTTGTATAATGTTTTTTAAAGTGTTTATTACTGGTGCCACCATAATATACAAGTTTAACATTTTAATAAACCTTAAAAATTAAAAGTTCTTTATGTATGCTTATATATTCATATTTTATATAAAATGAATTGTGAAATAATAGAAATGTGTTTTACACAAATACAAATTCTACGAAACATCGACAATAAAACGACAATATTTAGAAAATAACTCGTCTATGGATTTGAAGCGTCAGTCCCCAGCTTAAAGCTTATTTGGGACTTCATTTTGTGAATTCAATGATTGAATGGATTCGGTCCTTTAACATGAATATGTCTTAAAATATGATTATGTACACAGAAGTTATTTATGAGGGTCCTATTGTTGCGGACGGGTGGTTGATACTACATTCTACCCAATTTGTGAATGTCATTAAGGGCTAATACTGTCGTACAAAAGCCGTTAATGGTAATATAAGTACAAACATACATGGTGATTGGTAGCATGCTTACACACGACGGTTACGTTAATAGCATATATATTAGCATTGGCATGCTTTTACACATAAAGTACAACTAACATTTGTATGATGGGTATAATCAATATAATAAGTTCAGGGGGTTCTTTTCCGTTTACGCGGGTAAATCCATCTTTCTGCAATTCCTTATTCTGTCTACAGGGGATATCCGTCTTTTGCAATTAGAACACCAGTGGGTGTTCTAATTATAAGACAGTTTTGATAACCGTGTAGATTACGGCGCTGTAAAATTCCCTATTTACCTAAACTACATATGAAAACAGTCCTTTGATAAGAACTCGCATAATTCTAAGTAGATGGAGTTGCCCTCGTGGACGGATTAAGACCCCTGACCTTACAAAGAATTGTTAGACCATTCGCAGCTGATATTTTATGAGTTTATGGCGTATTCATGTTAAAAAATTTATCTTAATTTAGTTTAGGCTAATAAGTGCTTTCAAAAGCCTTGTCCTGAGCCTTTGTGTGAACTAAGTAGTAATAGAGATAGATTAAATATTGAAATAAGCGCCATCTCTACACCATATGTGGAACTAAATCGACAATAAATGTAGTTTCAATTATATTTTCCTCCTAGACGTAAGCAACTTGAATATTATGAATTAATTCTAGAACATTTTATGTAACGCTGAAAGATATATGCCTAATAAATAGATTGATTTGTTATGAATTTGTTTTTATTTGGTATTGTTTTTTAAATATCAAATCTCTCGTCAACTGCAGTAAAAGACGTTATCAACCACACTGCCCTCCATCTTGGGGTTAAGACCACTTTCTTTCTAATTAAATATTACATCCATTTCTGTCGCATAAGCTCACAATGTTGCCGTATTTAAGTTAAAAAATCCGCTATAGAGACCCACGGAAGTATATTACATTCCGGGATCAGTCTTTGTATATCCAGATTTATAAAGGCCGACATAATTGATTCAACTGGCGAGGAATAACTCTCGTCAGTCCTCTCTGGACCCCACTACGCTTACCATCAAGTGTAGTAGCATCTTTTTACCAAGCCACTATAAAAAAGCAATCCTATTTTCCGGTTGGAAGTACAATTGTAGTAACTAATGCATTTTCTATTGCGCATTTTTAATTTATTTTACATAGGTTCTGTTATTCCACGGTAGATTGAGTAACCATCGCATGTGCGCAAAATTTTTGTATGAAAATTTTCTCGATTCCACTTTATATTATATAATCTTAAAACTTTTTACAACTAGTTGATAAAAAAATATATTTTGAAATTAAACCAAAAATGTGACTATAATTTACATATTGGATCATAAATTATATTGCACAACAAGCACCTGTACTCGCAGACAATATTTACAAACTTATACGTAATGTCTAGGTGACGGGAAATTTCAATAATAATTTAGTAATAATGCACTGAATGACACTTCCTATTGTTAGTATATTAAGTATATTATGTTATATTTGTTTAATTCTGTCTTCTTTTGATTCTACATGTTATATTGTCATTGTCTGAATAAGATTATGTTTCTTTTAAATAAAAAATGAAACCGCATTCAGTAACAAAAACCAAAAAATAATTTAACGTTGCCTGTATACTGATTGGTTGGTAAATTGGGAATATTTTATGGGACCACTATGGGATATTCTTTCAAATAAACAAATATTTTTCCAAATCGGTTCATAAATATCTGAGTTCTGAGGTAATATACGTCGAATTGAGAACCTTCTCCTTTATTTGAACGAGGTTAAAAAGCTACAGTGGCGCCCACAAAACTGGTCTTTTTTTTCTACTCAGATGTTTTTATACAATCAAAATCATAAAAACGAAACACCCTAATTAGATTTTGGTGTAAAAGATCACCTAAAAATACAAAAATAATAATAACAATCTAAACTCACGCGGAATTGAAAGATCAAGCACACCGCGCGCCGCAGTGGGCGAGCGGGACGTATGCGGGGCCGCGGGGTAGGGAAGGGAGTGCTTGTAACGGTCAGCTGTAGTAGTAGGTATCAGGGAGCGACTGAGAACTTCTATATAAGATTTTTGAAGGTGTGTAAAGTCCACAAATCCGCACTAGGCCAGCGTGGTGGAGTAAGGCTAAATTCCTCAGTAGTAGAGAAGGTATGTCCAGCATTGGGACATTATATAATACAGAGCTGATATAATTATTATGAAACAGAACACAAAATTAACGGCACATATTACACTATCAGTTAATTTAATTAATTTCACCAATGAAATAGTCACAAAGCATAAATAAACACCTGGTCAAACAGGAAACAATGTTTTCACTTGTGTTGTGCAAGTTTTGGATCTATTTAAGACCGAGAGAACATGAAAATGTAATAAATAGTCTCTCAGAATGTACTCGTGGCTGGTCCTGGGTTTGGTGGCGGCTGCGGCGGCAGCAGGATACGATTATGAGTCAGACCCTGACATCTACCATGACAAGTGGTGGGGACCAGAAGGCATGGAGGAAGATACCAGTATCAGACCCTTCAAGGTGGAATGGAAAAAGAAGGTGAGTTTAAGACAAAATGCTTTATATCTGAAGTGGACATCATAAGAGGTGTATTCCAAAAAATTAGAAGAGCTTCAAGATAATGTACCTACGATTGGTATATGCCCTTAATTTTAGAAGCTTTTTTTTTATACCAGATAAATTTATGTTTCTTCCGTATGCAAAGAAACTATGTACAAAAATGTGTGAAATTAAGGGTCAACATTTCGCTTTTCAGATGGTTGAAGACTTACTATACAGGTTGAAGAACAGGCGTCGCCTAACTCCGTCGTTGAAAGGCACCAACTATAACTACGGCCTGAACACAGACACGATGAGCTACTGGCTGGACTACTGGGCGAACAACTACAACTTCACGGCGCGGGAGGAGTACTTGAACCAGTATCCTCAGTTCATGACTGATATACAGGGACTGAGCATACACTTCATCAGAATCGTGCCTGAGGTAAGATTCTTGACGGCTGGTAGTTTGACGATCTTCGTTTGTTATATCGTAGTAATGTGCATCACAGTTCGCGTCAAAATCCGTCCACGTAGAAGAATGCTAACTAAAGTTCTAAAGGAAATTGCAAATAGCTTAAAATAACGATAACTATTTCCCATATTTGATTTTAATGAAACAATGCCTATATCGTGCCCCCAATTATACTCTGACCACGCATGGAAGTCTGTTTAGTGGATGCAGTGATGTGGGGTAGTAAAAATGGAAAATCAGAAATACAGATAGACAGACCGAAATAATAGAATACTAACAATACCTAATTTTTATTCTATTAATTTTCTTTAGTCAACCCCTTCTTTTATGAACGCCGATAAACAGTGGAAAACTAAGCTAATTTAAAAGCATCATTTTGTAATGCAACAGTCTTTTAGGTGAAGGAAGTTAAAGTAAAAACCTTCAAATGTAATTATTTTGTTACTAGATACCTGAAGGCAAATACAGCATCCCACTACTGATGCTTCATGGATATCCAGGATCGGTGCGCGAATATTATGATGTCCTGTGGGATCTCACCAAGCCCGCAGACAACAGAGACTTCGTGATAGAAGTGGTGGTTCCCAGCCTGCCTGGCTACGGTTACTCAGATGTGAGAGGTTTTGTATACAAATCGAAGTTAAGGGGAAAAGAGAACGAAAGTTGGATGCAAATATAACCTAGTAATATTTTAACCCAAAGGCCGTCGCGTTTGGGGTCCGAACCCCGAACCGAGAGGTTGGAAATTTTTTTTAAACAATTATTTTGGTTTTACGTTAGTAAAAAAAGTACCGCTGACGCAAGAATACTTGGGTTGAATTATTACTAGATACTTATAATAAAGTGAAAGAACAAATACATTTTACTTTTTCATTTCTTAGTTTTGTGTCGAGGGTAGTATTAATATAAAGATTTGGTTTACAATAAAGTTGATTCCTAATAATAATTACAATCAAAATTTCGTTATTTTTCATCTCTTTTGCTTCCTCCTTTAAAATGGAGTCATTCCATTTTAAAGGTGTATTTCTGTTATGAAACTAGTAATATTTATAAGAATAACTTTTTCAGGCCACTAACCTCGTAGGTCTCGGATTTGCTGAAATGGCGTTCATATTTAAAAACTTGATGAACAGATTAGGGCACGAGAAGTTCTACGTGCAGGGAGGTGATTGGGGAGCGCTTATAGGCGCCAACATGGCCACCTTCTTCCCAGAAGTAAGTGTTTTTTTATTATTAGTAGACAAACTAGCAAGCTGTTCGCTTGTTTGCAAGCGGCTTCAACGGTTTTTAATAATGGTTGGGACATAGCCTACCCACTGGCTACTGAGGTAGTGGGCACTCTTTTTAAGCTACGTTTAAAGAAGAACAGTTCATATCACTTGAGGAGCACTAAGTAATTTACGAAACGCTGACATTTTCTTTTTAATCGAAATTTTCTTTGAGCTTCATATTACTCAATAATATCACAAAGTAACTGTCATGTAAAAACAAAATACTGTCTTCATCTTTATCATCCTTATTATTAGGGCAGGATTCAAAATTCCGGATGTTCCGGACTGAAAAATCGGTGCCACTTTGTCGGTGACTTATCAGTCACAACAGCCTCTTGTATTTCTTTTTATTTCTATGAATGACGAGACGAACTTACCATTAGCCTAATGGTAAGCGATATGACGGCCCATAAACAGTATAAACACTATTTAACACTTTAAATTACAAAGTATTGTTTAGTATTCCACTGCGCTCGCCAACCTGAGACGTGACATGTTATGTCTTATTATGTCCAGTAGTTATATTGGCTACTAGTATTTGTATTGTAGTGATAAATGCAATGACTTTTGCTCAATCTGTTTCTCTATGATCTGTAGAAATTGTTGATCTCTATTAATATCAGCCCTGTATTATATACTGTCCCACAGTTGGGCACGGGCCCTCTCTACTACTGAGAGGGATTAGGCCTTAGTCCATCATGCTGCCCCAGTGAGGGTGGGTAGACTTCACTCACCCTCGTAAATTCCTATGCAGAATTTCTCAGGTATGCAGGTTTCCTCACGATGTTTTCCTTCACCGTTAAAGCAAGCGATAATTCATAAAGAATACACACTTATTTTTTTAGAAAAGTCTGAGGTGTGTTTGGGATTTGAATCCATCCTATTGGTAGGAATCTATTATACCACACTCAATGGTTTTGCAGATAATTTTGGGATACCACACCACCATGCCTGTTGCGGCGACGGACGAAGCGCTCACCCTAATCACGGCGGGCTCGTTGTATCCAGCAGCTGTCGTGCCAACAGAATTGACTAACCGTCTGTACCCGCTCCAGAACACATTAGAATACTTCGCGCAGGACTTTGGCTACCTTCATATACAAGCCGCAAAATCAGATGCTCTCGGTTTGTAAGACTTTCAAAAATAATTGGTGAATATTATAGAAGTAACTGTGTACTGCAAATAGCGGAGATAGCCTAGTTGGGTGTGGAACGGACTGCCAAGATGAATGTCCGCAGGTTCAAATTCCAAGGGCACACAACTCTGACTTTTCTAAAATCATGTGTGTATTCTTTGTGAATTTATCGTTCGCTTTTACGGTGAAGGAAAACATCGTGAGGAAACCTGCATATCTGAGATGTTCTCTATAGGAATTTCGAAGGTGTGTGAAGTCTACCAATTCGCACTAGGCCAGCGTGGTGGACTAAGGCCTAATCCCTCTTAGTAGAAGAGGAGGCCCGTGCTCAGCAGTGGGCAAGTATATAATACAGGGTTGATATTATTATATATTATATAATTGTGTACTTGGTTCACTGTTTTACTATATAATATTGTTCTTCCTCAGGTGTGTGTATCGGCGAGTCCCCAACAAGTCTCCTGGGCTGGTTCCTGCACTTATTCTCTATATTCAGCAGGAGAACGAACGGCAACGATCCCATGGGAGGGCTGGAGATATACTCCCGCGACCAGATCATCGACAACCTCATGATCTACTGGGACACTGAGACAGCCACCACCTCCATCAGGCTTTATGCAGAGAGTTTTAACAAGAAGACTTTCCGATCAGGATTTCTCAAGTGAGTTCTATTTCGAGAAGGAAATATTTTATAAGTTTTAGCTGGTGGTAGGATGTTGGTATCCGCTTGTCGCGACCACCATATAAGGTGTAAATGTAAGTTTGTCCAGGGTTAAATCCCATCTCGTAGATTTGTTTCTTCCCATTTTAACGGTGATATGCGTATATTAGCTTATACAACTATTGTGACTTTGTACAAGAAAGACTGAAAAAAATACATATATACAAAAGATGTAATAAACAATTGATGACAAAATACTAAGCCCGGAGTTTCTTTCTGCTTTTCTTATTCGGGTAGTCATCACTTAGGTAGCTAATGAAAGGCTGGTCGGTTAGCTAGGTTAGGGTTCATGTCCTCGCCGGTGAGGATCGCGATGAGTTAGCCTTATATTTCCCCCTACGTGCCATCCGAGCTGGCGACATTATTTTACCCTATTCCTTGTATTCTTAAGAATTTTATCCCTAATTTAAAATGTCCGAAGTAATATAAGTGATCCTAAGTGTTATTCGGAAATAATAATAATTATTCTAGTAAATTGTCTTGACGTATCATAAGTGCAACTTTTATTTGCCTATGTGATTAATAAAGTATTTTATTTATTTTATTTTAATCTCGCCATAATACCAACATAAATGTGTTAAGTTTCGAGATCTCCTGTCTATAATGAAAGAAAGAAATCAGTCAAGAAAGCATTGTGTTACCCGTGAAGGTTAATCATGTTTTGCCAATCCATATTCTATCTGGACGTCACTCCATTTACCATATTGAAGGTTAAAAAGCCAATTGACTTAAGCGACATTTTGCGACTCTAAGTTTCATATATATTTAAAATTAGTATTTTTTTTTACGTTTTTTTTAATCTAGTTAAAATTTTTCGAAAAATATTTCGCTCAAGTCAATTAGCTTATCAACCGTTAATATGTCCCTCAGTCGTGTTCGTAATAATAAGATCAAAACTTTATTTGCAGTGCTCCGACCACAGTGCCGACTGTCGCTGTGCAAGCTCTGGGCGAAATATTCTACTTCCCCCCAGCAGCTCTGAATACCAAGTTCACCAACCTTGTGGCGGTGGATGTCCTCGACGACTACGGACACTTCCTTGCCATGGAGCAGCCGCAACTCTTCGTGGAGCTAGTCCTAAGCGGTCTGCAGAGGATCATGCAGTTCAACAAACAGAACATGTAGGAAATCATTACTTCCGCACCTCAAAAAGAACCCATACAGCTATAAGAAGTATAAGAAAGTTGAAATTTATAAATACTTGGGCTGCGATCTTTTTTAGATGGAAAAATCAAACTCGTAATACAAGGCGACTAAAAAATATGCCCAACTATGTAGCAGACTTTATAGTTTTACAGGGGAATCAAAACCTATAGGTTATTTCCCGTAAGCCTAGAATCATTAAATATAGCAAGAAGCAACATGTTACAGCAAACGCAAAAGATAAAATTTGGAAAACCATAACCATAACTTGCTACTTTATTTACATACACAAAAGCGAATTTACTTTTACGAATTTATTATTTACGGTTGGTGCAATACCTCTAACATATAAGTTTTTACGAAGGGTTCGAAGCGAGAGTCCAACGATAGTCCAGTCTCAAATGAGATCTTGTCGGGAAAAACTTTTCGATGTTTTGAAAATAATAGAACTGTTTTCTTTTAAGGGATGGACAGAGTGAATCAAACTGCAGCACGTCTGCTTAATTGAAGACTTTATAAAATAATACGCATTATCTGACAATAAATGAAGTATAAAATATTGTGTATTATATTTACCCTTACCCGCTCGGAGAAAGTAATATAATCCTAACAATGTAATAGCAATCCTGTAATATATAGTAGGTATGGAAGGTTAGTGGAGGGTTCAATCAAAAAAGTAGTTGACACAAGTGAATCCACAGGTTGCGAGCCTTTTTACGATTTTTTAAGGTTTTCTATCCTTGCATGTAAGACTCGACACTGGTTGCTGGTATTAAGAAACATGAGTCACTGGCCTGGGGAACTACGAATCAGACGAACGCCACGTAGGTACTAGGTGTTGCACGTGGCTGGCTTCGGCTGCAAACAGACGGCCACGTGGATTGAGCAGGAATGTGCACGTGATCGGGGTCAGCTCCCGCGACGATGACAATGTGCACATGCACGGGGTCAGGAAGCAGCAATCCCTCACCGTACACTACGGCTCCGCATTCCGCGCCATGAACAACGTACCGTGAACCTGATATCAGTACCCGCCAGTTTGGAATGCAAGCTAGACTTACATTCCGTACCAGCGACTCGTGACAACTCACAAGCCCTGATGGCCAGAATACATAGTTAGCGGTTAATTAGAATTGGCAAACTCACCCCAGCGGGAACAACGATATTCGTGACAAAATGCAGTTTTTTTTTTCTAGTCGCTCTATCCAGTACAAGGGATGTTTGTTTTTGTCTATTTTTTTGTCCTTTTTTCTTTTTATTAATTTTTCTTATAATAATAACATTTGAGTCTTACTTTACCTTACTCTATTTAACTATCTTACTTATATTATAGCATAGTTACTACTTATACTACTTATCCTACTCTATTTAACAATTTTTACTTATTCTATCTTAATTACTAAATGTATATAATTTTTATTATATACTTGGTAATCTTATTACTACTTATTCCTATTACTTACTTTTCTAACAATTATTTTACAATATTCTAAAAATTGCAGTTAGAACAGTAGTACCTTTGCGAGAGATGATTGCAAAAAGACCTCGAATGACATTGCACGCTTATTTATACAGGCGCCATTCGGGCGTACGTCAAAACAATTGACAGTATAAATTAATGACGATGCTAATTGGTAGTTCAACTGCGAGAGCGTAAATCGTTTACTTTATAACTACAGACTAATTAGAAAATAATTAGTAATGTTTCAATACTGAGCAGAAAAACCTAAATATCACTTTGACCGACCCGGGATTCGAACGCAAGATCTCAGAGCGCTGCCGTACCGCGCATTTAATACAACTACGCTATTGAGGCCGGTACCGAGGCTAACATGTCAAAAATAATGTTAGGAAGTTTTAACCAAAATAAGTTGTAGTTGCAGCGTATAGGTTGACGCCACTGTAGAAGAATAGATGGTTACGTTCCTCTTTGTCAGGGGAAGATTTCCAGTCAGGCAGATGTTGCGCCTGTCACCTATTGCCATCTAGCGTGATTGCTGTGCGTTACCACTACAATTGTGTCAATACCATATTAATCTTCTCGTAGTTCCATTGATGTTGACAAGATGGCGGTAAACACTAATTGTACCGCCACACTTGCATGATCGATAATGTCATAATATGTTTTATGCAGGTGCGTGCCTTTTTTATAAGATCTCTCGACAATATATTATGTCTGTATTTGCATAAGATAATATTGCAGGCATGCATGTGACGTACCATATCTGGTTGTTTATTCGTCAAAAATAATATAATTTTAATACTAGACGATGGTTGCGAGTACGCTCGCTTCTCACTACAAAAGTCCACCACGTGTTCGACGGCAGTTCCATAGGGACCGGTTGTGGGCTGCCTGGACTCCTGCGACCATCTCGTGGAGGGGGGAGGGGGGGGAGGGCTTGCTACGCTGCGTCTCCCGGTCCGTGGTCGCCACTCCAAAACTTTTCCGCTCCAACGGCCATCAGTTCTATGAGCTATGTGTCCTGCCCACTGCTACATGCGTTTCGCGACTCTAAGGGCTGTGTCGGTTACTTTGGTTCTCCTGCGGATCTCTTCATTTCTGATTCGATCCCAGAAGGAAACTCCAAGCATAGCCCTCTCCATTGCCCTCTGGGAGACCTTAAGCCTTCTGATAAGGCCCATAGTGAGCGACCACGTCTCTGTTCCATATGTCATCACTGGCAACACACACTGGTCAAAGACTTTTGTCTTGAGACACTGCAGTATTCCGGACGAGAAGATGTGTCAACTGCCCAGAGGTAATCTCTCGTCAATCGATATTCTATTAGACTCCACTTCACTTACATAATAATACTAATATTAGCATGATTATGTGTTATATTAATCATTTTTGTTGATAAATATATAAACATCACATTTTCCTTATTAGTTCAGATCCGTATTTGACTACAAACAGACGAACACTTGAACACATACCTGTTAATCGAAATGTTTCATATGCACTTTGCTTTTTATATAAGGCTTAAAGTTCCCGCGTTGTTTTAAACTCTCTCATGATGTATTCGTGGCTGGTGCTTGGCTTGGTGGTGGCGGTGGCAGGGTACGACTTTAAGTCGGACCCCGAAATCTACCACGACAAGCGGTGGGGACCTGAGAGCATTAAAGAAGACACCAGCATCACACCCTTCAAGGTCGAATGGAAGAAGGAGGTAATTACACAATTCATAAACTAAAGAATAAATTGGATGTCGCAAATTACCATTGGCATTAATTCAGTGGCTTTATATAGTCCTGCACAATATCTCTCGCTTGTTGGAGGAGACAATTTTTGGCCCATCTTAATAATTTTTGAATAGTTGATTCTATTTTTCTTTTTATTTAGTTCTATTTCTTGTTCCTCTATCTCGTTCCCCTGTTTCTGTGTAATCAATCTTCTTTTTTCCATCTTTGCTTTTCTTTATTAAATTAAATGACTTTTTCGTAACTACTTCTCTGATTTGAGCCACCATAGAGGTCAAGGAATGCGTGTTCTACCAGCGTGGAAGAAGGTATGGTTCTTTAGTCAATATCACACAAAGGTTTGGATAATACGCAATTTAAAAACCAATTTCCACTAGAAACGAAAGGCAATTAAGTCTGGAATCAGTTAGTAACAATAACCCAGTAGCTGGCGAAGTAGTCGTTGTCGGACTTTTCTTCATAATTGATTTGAAGTTAATTATTGATCTAAAAGTCCATTATATATTTAGACCATAAAATGTGAACTTCCAGATGGTTGAAGACTTACTATACAGGCTAAATAACAGGCGTCCAATGACTCCTCCGCTGAAAGGCACCAACTATAACTACGGCCTGAACACAGACACGATGAGCTACTGGCTGGACTACTGGGCGAGCAACTACAACTTCACGACGCGGGAAGAGTACTTGAACCAGTATCCACAGTTCTTAACAAACATCCAGGGTCTAAAAATCCACTTTATCTGGATCAAACCGGAGGTAAGCAGTTTCCGGAGGGCTGAGTTGTTATGCCAATTGATTAACCGTCTATTTTTTCTGATATGGTATCAATCTATAATAATTTCTTGTTTACGCGAATGCTAGACATTAAAACGAAACAATTTTTCGCATTTTATTATGGTTTTAATATTTTAGTTTTCTAAACTTTTTTGACTTTGCAGACTTTGTGGTCGTTTCGTTGCGGTCTTTTGCAGTCTCCCCCGTGAGCACGTAGGCTGCAAAGTCTTCGAAACGTCAGGCGAATACTAGTATATTAAAACCGCGCTAAATTTCGAAAAATGGTTTAATTTTAATATGGTATTAATCTTCATAACTTGCTCAATATAAGAAGTTTAAGAGTCTTTAGAAATGTATTATTAATTAACACCAAAAAATCATCATCATCAGTCCATTGCAGTCCACTGCTGGACATAGGCTTCTTCCAAGGTAGAGCCTAGACTGCTACTTTATGCATCCAGTCGCTGCCCTCTTGTGTAAGTCGTACGTTTGCCAAGCCGTGGTTTCTTATCTAGAATCTGCTTGCCCAGCGTGGCGATGAGGACATAACCTCCAATGAAAAAAAATCATGTGATTTTATTTACTAGGTCCCTAAAGGTAAATACAGCATTCCACTTCTGATGCTGCACGGGTACCCAGGGTCCGTGCGCGAGTTCTACGACGTTATTGATGACATCATCAAGCCCACTGGCCGGGACTTCGTGGTCGAAGTCGTGATCCCTAGCTTTCCTGGATTCGGTTACTCAGATGTAAGACATTTTATTGCATATTACTGGTTTTGCCGGAATTGCTAATATTTTAAACTGCCTTAGTGGCGTGCCTATATTGCGCGTGCAGTTCGAGAACTCTCTGAGATTCCTGATTCAAATTCTGGGTTGGCCAAATTATATTGGATTTTCTGTTCTATCAGCCTTAATTAATAGTTAACAAGCAAAATCGGATATAGTCCCTTTGATTTGGAATTTAATTAATATAATTTGCACATTTTACTTAAATTTGGTAAATATCTATAGAAATTATGAAAGTAACATCAAATTATAAAATTTTTGACAATTTAAATGAAGTTTATAACAAAATATTGTTAGACTTCAAAGATGTAAAATCATACATAACTTTTCCAGGCTACCAACTACCCAGGACTCGGTACTGCAGAGATGGCGTTCATATTCGAGAAACTGATGACCAGATTGGGTCACGAGCGGTTCTACGTCCACGGGGGAGACGCGGGGGCTGTCATAGGAAATAACTTGGCCACCTTCTTCCCTGAAGTAATGGTTTTTCTCTGCCCTTATTTTAAGTGTGGAATCGTTGCATTAGACATTATCAATCTAATTGCATAATCGATTTATGAATAAGCATGTTTACAACTGCAGTCGTGACATCGTCGACTCTGTAAAATTCAATCAAGGGCATAATATTTATTTTAAAGAATCCGTGTAGCATCTTGATCTATCATTGATTCAAAATTAGCATCGCCTGATCTCCAGCCCCTTACGCTAATGATTATATAGTGACTAAATTGAATTTAAAAATGTTTAGCATAAACATCACAATATGGCCATTATAATTACGCCGTTGTATACCTTAGTACAATGTCTTCTTATAAAGAGAGATCAAACCAGTAAATGGATTAGTTGGTAACTGATCGTCACCCCCATAACCATCGCTAATACCAAAGGAATTGTCGATGTGTTTGAAACAAATAACTTGTATAACCCGATTTTTCTGCTCATTATCAGACAGGAATTTGTGTCCAATATGTGGGTAGGCTCGCCTCCTATTACATCATGGCATTGAATACAGATGGCGAAAAGTGGGTAAACTAAACATCTCAGTCTACCCATTAAGGAGTACAAGTTGTGTCTATATTAAGCTCAATGTCTTTTTCCAGAAAGTTCTAGGTTACCACTCGACCATGGCTGTGGCGACGACAGATGAAGCACTATCTCTCATCACCGCGGGGTCCGGTGTACCCGGCGGCCCTCATGTCAGCCGACCTGATCAGCCGCTTGTACCCGTTGAAGAACACGTTGCAGTACCTCGCGCAGGACTTCGGCTACTTCCACATACACACTGCTAAACCTGATGCTATTGGTGTGTAAATACCAGCCCTGTATTATGTACTCCTTTAATTCTGGGGACAGGTATTTATTACTGAAAGGTTTTTAGTTTTTATTGCTTTGAATGATGACCCAAGCTTGCCGTTCATCTGATGAGAAGCGATATGATCGCCCATTATTGTTTGGTATTCCACTGCGCTGGCCACCCTGACACATGAGATGTTAAGTCTTATTATGTCCAGTAATTACACTGGCTACAAAGTCCTTTAAACCAGAACACAACAGTGACTACACACTGCTGCTTGGCGGAAAAAATAGAAATTGCGGTGGTACCTACCCAGGCGGACTCTCACATCTAAGAGACCTACCACCAGTAGAAGTCTTAGTACCACGTTATACTTTCTTACTTTCATATTAAGTCCTGGATTAAAGTCAGGATAAATTTTATCCCAAAGAAGAGCACTGTGGGAAAAGATTTTCAATTTACTTGAATAGCAATAATCCGAGTTTTTAAACGAATGTGGGTGGGTCTTGTTAGGTAATCTGTTAAGGAAATGTCGCATTCACGCGAATATATTTTTTAAAGCATAACATCAGCGGAAAATATTATTTCATCTAGAATGTAGAGTACTAAAATCGTAGATTGAGAATCGAGTTCTACTGTAGTTTATTAATTATTCAGAGGTTCTTGTTTCTATTAAAAAAAACAAACCTTTGTTAATCTTACGAAATCCGTAACATTTATTCTTGACCGTCCACAGGATTGTGCGTCGGCGAAACTCCCACGAGTCTCCTGGGCTGGTTCCTGCATTTGTTCTCTATATTTAGCAGGAGAACTAACGGCGACGATCCCATGGGAGGGCTGGAGATATACTCCCGCGACCAGATCATTGACAACCTTATGATCTACTGGGACACTGAGACAGCCACCACCTCCATCAGAATGTATGCGGAAACCATCAATTTGAGGAATCTCCGCTCAGGATATTTCAGGTAAGGAACACAATTACAATTTACTTGGTCTTTCATATGTGAGGGTCCGCCCGGGTAAATACTACTGCAATGTCTCTTTCTGCCAAACAACAGAGTGTAGTCACTGTGGGGATATTGCTTCATCTCTTTCTTTCGCACGCGTCATTATTCCCGATGACGTCAAATGTGGGTATTGCGTCTCATTTCAGTTACTTGTTAATTACCTCTTCCATGGAAATTCAAAGACTTATAACTTGTTGATTTTATTCCGAATTTTAATAATTCCTTCTGTGTTATAATTTATATAACGAATAATTTTAATAGTAAAGAACGAAAATAAGTCCTGTGCCCTATTACGTAACTGTTTTAGACGTGGATCCCACAAGTATTAAAACCTTACAAACTTCCAGAGTTCCCACGCCAGTTCCGACTATCGCTGTGCAAGCTCTGGGCGAGATATTTTACATGCCTCCAGCAGCTCTGAACACCAAGTTCACCAACCTTGTGGCGGTGGACGTCCTCGACGACTACGGACACTTCCTTGCTTTGGAACAGCCGAAAATCTTTGTGGAGTTGCTGCTCAGTGGTCTACAGAGGATCATCCAGTTCAGCAAACAGAACATGTAAAGTATTGTAGCTTTATTTGTGGGCCTGTTTTACTCCTTGTGTCGATATAGTTGATTGTATCTACACCTAAGTAATTAGCAAGTATTCTCATGTAAGTGACTTTTATTGTCTTTTTTGAGAATAAAATTCTTTAAACGCATGTAGGAACACTTAACCTAATGTTATATATTATAATCTTACCTATTGTACTATTATATAAACACCAAAAATATCAAGGGCGTATACTTAATTTTCGATTTTAATTAAATAACAATGATAATGTTATCCTTATATATACAGACCCACATCTAATCTCGAGCTTTCTCTACTGCGGAGAATCTTCTTCGATTACTCTTTGAGTCCTTTCAATATATAGAATTATCTACATTATTGTACCTATGTTTACGTTAATTCAACTTTTAATAATAATGTTTTTTTTAGGAATGGAGATGCAGAAGGCGGCAACTATGTTTAGTTTGAGCATTAAATTGTATACTTAAGGAATATTTCTGAGAAAGAAATGAATTTAATTTGAAAGTGTCCTATGTTTTTCCCAGGTTCTCACACTATCTCCATTATAAAATTTCATCGAAAACCGTTCGTTAGTGCTTTCAACCAATTAAAAAAAAAGTAGGAGATTATTAATTCGAAGTGTATTTATTTTATTTATTTATTTGGTAACACCAACGTAACGTTCATTAACACATAATTAATTACTATATAACAACGTTATTAGTAATCTGAAGGTAAATGTCGTTACAATCTGAGGCGTACACGGCATGCATAATATGCATTTTGTTTATATCATCAGAACTCGGTCATTTCTGAACCGATTTGGAAATATATTTTTCTTGTAGTTTGCTTGTAAAACTGAAAAACTAAAATAATTATGACGTCCAAACAAACGAAATTACGAATTTTCCTTTCTTGTGACGTTTTTAGATATTTTTTGCGTTGGGTTTGTTTGAGTCTCTTCTTACATAGTTATAAATATAGCATCACGCCTTTTCCCCTTTTCAGGGATAGGCAGAGGTGGAACAACTCAGTGCGATTGTCGTATTGTGAGTGAAACACAACTACGTCATCAAAAACACAAAAAGCAAAAATTAAAAAAAATTAACTAACTTAGTCACCTTCTGCAAAATTGGTAACCAGTTTATGTCTGTTATGTGTGAAATTGTTTTTTGGCTTTGTAAGTGGTTTTTGAAAGCGGCTTAATTTTTTGTATTTTTATATTAGTTTATCGTGGTCAGACAGGCAAACAAAGGCGGCGGGAGATTTTTTTTTCAAAATAGATTTTTAGGAGATTTTTAATAATAATATCATCCCTGCATTATATACTTGCCCACTGCTGAGCACGAGCCTCCTCTATTACTGAGAGGGATTAGGCCTTAGTCCACCACGCTGGGCTAGTGCGAATTGGTAGACTTCACACACCTTCGAAATTCCTATAGAAGAACTTCTCAGATGTGTAGGTTTCTTCACGATGTTTTCCTTCACCGTTAAAGCGAACGATAAATTCACAAAGAATACACACATGATTGTTTAGAAAAGTCAGAGGTGTGTGCCCTTGGGATTTGAACCTGCAGACATTCGTCTTGGCAGTCCGTTTCACACCCAACTAGACTATCGCCGCTTTTTTTATAGGAATTTTTTAATAGGAAATAATCCGTCTTACATAATTGTTGCATAACTTTAACCGTTTATGCAGGACAAGCAACGAAAGCCCACAAGAGGAATTCATTTCCCACGTTTTTGCCACATATTTCATTGAGTTTACGCTTCATAGCATGACGTTAGGAAAGCTATAGACTACATAGCTTTCCTCAATGACTGGACTCTCGAAAACATATTTTAGTCAAATTATTTTTAGTTCTAACCAGTGGTCCCTGAGATTAGCGCGTTCAAATAAACAAACTCTTCAGCTTTATATAATAGTACTAGCATTCTCTCAACAACGCCTGCGTGAAAGAGTTTTTCGTGGAGAAAGTCCCGCTATATATTTCCTCGGGATATAGAGTACCCTATAACCTTCCGGGTGTTAAACTATCTCCAAACAATATTTCATGAATATCCGTTCAGTGAATTTTTAAAAAATCGATAACATACAGACAGACAGAAAAGGGGACGTCGTTTAATTCAGATATATACAGATATATTTAACAAGTTTACCATTTTGGCTACCGAATGACCTCAGTACAGTCAAATTAATAAAATGTGTTTTAAAAGTTACAGCAATTATAAAATTTTATTTATTTTCTTATTTTGTTTCATTACTCGATATTAACTATAGATTGCTGTCGAATAAATGCAGCGTGTACAGAAACAGCGTTGTTTTCACAGCTAGCGGATAAAATAAGTATCCAAAAATATAAAAATACACCGCACCAAGCAAAAATGCAATAACAAAGTTATGTTTAAATGTAACCGTGTTCATCATTCTGAAAC
>NW_023593425.1:0-23233 GCF_014839805.1 Manduca sexta
GTCTGTCGAGTCAGCTAGTTATTCAATAAAATTATAATAATTATTATAATTTGTATTCTTTTCAAATATACAAAAAATATATCTTTCTACTCTTTAGACGGAATACCCGTAAAATACCTTTGTTTAAATCAAAATCGATTCTAGAAATTCTAATCTTACGGTCGAAGATGCATACGTAGTGTTCATGCGGTAATCAGATTGCTGCTACGATGCTACGACTGTAGCACTAATAGCTGTTTGCTACGTGTATAGTGCTACGAAGCCAATGAACGGCCAGCAACCATGATTGATTAAGTTTATCAAGCATGGCGCAATTCTCATACATTTACTGAAACAATATCAACTTATTTGTGAAAACTAAGTTAATGGATACTACAGGTCTATTGGAAGTGTAGGAATTAGGCTTGAGAACCGCGAGACTTGGACTTCGATTTACAGAATATAATTAAAATTTGTGATTTTCACTGAATATTACAGTGCTTTGTTATTTGAATTTCTAGTTGCTTTTAATATTGTGATAGTCGTAATCGTTAAGTGTTAATCATTGTATAAATGATGCCTAGATCGTGCACTGTAGTTCCAACTCACCATATTTTTATAGCAGTTGAACGATGAGACGACTACTGCTTGATACCGATACGAATGCCTTAAATAATAACATCATTTTCTTTATCTTTAAGGAGCTTGGTCATATTTGCACGACCATGTCCTCGGTACTTCGCATTTACTCACTTTCACGATATCAAAATATTTTTTATAAAACACTAGCCCTTCTGACAAAGAAAACTCCGAATTACAAATTAATGCGTATCACTTCACTGCGTTCGTCACCTTGAAACATAAGTCTCAAAATGCCCAGGAAGGCCATCATTTGTTAAAAAGGAACTACTATCCACAAACGTAGAGTTCATATTTAAATAATGTACATCATTTATGTATGCAAAACCAGTGGTTATCTGTTTGTGCAGACTTGCTTCAAGTTCCGCACACCGATTGAATCAACAAGCTATTGAACATTATTGTGACAACATAGAAGTCTAATTGCTTTTTATGTTATACAATTATTATCTATATATCTATCTATATAAAAATGAATCCCTATTTCCCTTCGTCACGCCATCACGAGTGAACGGCTGGACCGATATCAATATTTTTTTTTGTGTTTGTTATTGTCAGGAGTTCTTATGAAAAAAAAATCAAAAAATTGCGGAAAATTAGAAAATTTAAGAAAACTTAACGACAATATTAATTTTACATAACTGTCAATTGTTTGAAATAACTGTCAGCGGTAGACAGAATGCGCGCTAAAATTCATAGTTAAGACGGGACAACGTCTGTCGGGTCAACTGGTATATAATATATATATACGGAGAGGGTTTTGACAGAATTATTTTTATGGAAACTATTGGACATTTCGAGTCTAGGCTGTTAGATTGATGGTTTTGCCCTATGGACTCACCATTGTCAATTCATGGGACAAATATAAAGTGTGGGTGGATTGATTGTGTGCATGGGTATTAGTGGCTAAGTTTTTATGTACAATTTGAACATCATTAGAACGATTTGCAATCCACATTCATGCATATTAGTGCTTATATGTAGTGTGGGGTTCTCCTTCGGAAATTTTTACCTTTCGCCACTAATAGATGTGAAGCCTGAAGAGAGTAAAGTATATGTTTCATAGTATCGTTCTTTGATGATAGAGAAAAATAATATTTAAAATAATGGTGATGAGATTCTAAATACTTTATCACATAATAAGTAAATGACAACAGTACTATTATAATTTGAGCGTTCTGAATAATTCGGGTCGTCAAATTTAATAAGATTACATCAATTTATTATCTAATAAATATTTTAATATTAATTGCTATGAATTTTCCTCGCAATAGACACATTAATATTAAATATATTGTCGATTATTTATTATAAAAATAATAATTGTGCGGTACTTCTCAACGATGTCATTTCTACTTACAATTACTCTTTAGGATATCTAGTAGTCCCTATCTTGATATGGGATAATTATACACTCCCAGAGGCCAGTCATGCTAATAGAGTTCAAGTTTCTTTGATACATACTAAAGATATAGAACACGAGAAAAAAAATATTAGAATGACAGTCGATATTTGCACGAAGAAACTAAAATTGGATGACGAACGTCAGAATTGAAAATTTAGCACCTATTTCTACTACTAAATATGTAACAGGTATTGGATAATATTTCATTTGTAGATTGATAACTGCAAATATAGTGTATAATGCAATTTTTATTTTTCGGCCCATTTCAATAAACAATCATAATTTTAATTTTCGATTCGATGAGAATGAGCCAATCAAAATGATTCATTTGTTAGTATGTCAATAAATAGTAGTTCTTATTGGTATTTTTTTGCAATGGATTCAAAAGGCAATTGGGATCGTTTATTTAAAACAGTTGTTAAATATGCTTTGGTCATTAGGTCGCGGGTAAGAGAAGAAGAGGAGGAGAGAGGGAAGAGATAACAAACATTTCTAAAGCACTTATTTTCTTATTATTTTTCTTTATTAAATTTGTAGGAAATCTGTGCAGTATTTTTACAAACAATGATAATTCTTTTATAAACAGTTCGTCTAATTTAACAATTTAATTTACACAACAAACATACACGAGAAACATAGCTTTAAAACAGAAATCAACAATATCCAACGAAGCAAATAAAATTATATTTACAGATCAAATTGGAGCGTAACTCGATGAAATTTCATAGGATGTGAATGGAACGAAATGAGGCTCGGTTCTAAGCTGGAGTTAGAGGGAGGAAGGACAACGGTACAATACGTTAGAAAGAGACAGAACAATGTTAACCATGTTAGTAGTTTGAAACACCAATTTGGAACAGTGGCAGTGGTCTGCTCGTTACGTAAGTCTCTGGACACTTGGAATTCAGGAAGTAAGGACGTCTCTACACCAGCTTTAGTAATGAAATTCGATGTGCGGGCAGCACGTATCGGACTTTAGTTGTACCTGATCTTGTTACCAGAAAGTCAATGTTTCAAATTGGAGGTTACATCTTGAATTTAGATGTTTCTTTGTTTTTTATTATTGAGTAAGACATTTGTCTGATAAATGCACTGCCCAAGCTGGCACTTGGACTGTCCTACTCAAAATGATGGTTCATGTCAGGTCGGCCTTCATGAGACCAATATTATATAGCGTATATATAATATGGTACTATAAAATTACGTATGATTTTGAATAATGTATTACACAGTTTTCTATTTTACGTTAAACCCGCAGGCATATTCCACAAAATACCTTTCCAAGAAATATAAAACTATTTCCACAGAATATTCTAGAACGTTAAAACTAAAAAGCGTACAAAAGCGCACACAAAATTAAACCACTAATGGACTTCCATAAATTATTACTGATTAAAAATTAAAATTGTATCGTAAATGTACCTTTCGCTGTAGGCGTGTGTAAACTTATTATGCAAACTAAGGCTGGCTCACCGAGGGACGGCAGCCGGCTGTGTTAACGTGGCGAGCGTTGAACGCGTGCAGTTTGCGTTTTAATCGTAAATTAAACGTTTCATGCATAAACGTGTTTTGATGACCGAACGTGGGTGTGTCTGCTCTTGTTTTAGAAATTAATTATGAGTTGCTGCTTTGATAACATTTTGCATAATTTTTATTTTTTGGAATGACTAGACGACCTTGCCGTTCGCCTGATGGTAAGTGATAGGACCGCCCATAAACAGAAGAAACACCTTGAATTATAAAGTATTGTATGGTATTCCACTGCGCTCGTCATCCTGAGACGTGAGATGTTAAGTCTTATTATTTCCAGTGTTTACACTGGCTACAATGTCCTTCAAACCGGAACACGACAGTGATCATACACTGCTGCTTGGCGGTAGAAATAGATATTGCAGTGGTACCTACTCAGGCGAACTCTCATATAATATGAGAGACCTACCACCAGTAAATTATATGTTTTAAATTATAATTAGGTTCATCATCATCATCAGCCGCAGGAGGTTTCCAGATCGACCTGTTGGAAGCGGCCCGCATCTATCGACCTTCTGCGCCTTTTATTAAGTCATTTGTCCATAAATTAGGTTAAAAAAAAACCTTATTTGCAACAACTTGTACTATAGTTACTCGATTTTTGCTTATTTTGTGTGCAATCAAATAAATTCTGGGAAATCGAACATAAATGTAAACAATATTTACTTTTTAATTATCTAGTAATATGAATTATTATATTAATCATATAGGATATACCCTGTAATGTGTGTTGTTATTGAATAAACAGATAAATAAATATTCAAAATATTCAAAAACTGGTACCATATGTTAACTTTTTCCCTTCCCCGAATGTCTTACGTACGTGTAATATCTATTTCTGTTAAATTCTCGAAAACTACATTGTAAATTCAACCTAGAATAGAAAATAGCCAGATAACATTGCCAATGAACTATATTTCACCAATTATTGAAAAAAGTAACGCGATATTCTCAAAATATAAAACAATTCTATAACATTTACTGTCTAAGCTTCCAAATGTTAAAAACATTTTCAAATTCCAAATCCAACGAAAATTTAACACACGAAATTAAACTTTAGAAACCAGTGCACTAAAATTTAATCTCGCATCGCAACTGTCGCGGCGGTCCGTTCAAAACTGTTGCAATTCATCCGAAACGACAATTGGTTGCCATTCAAACGAAGTACTTCTTGATTCTGAACTCTGGCTGATTGCGAGTTTTGCTGCATTTGCTGTTCGTTGGCCCTTTTATTTCTGTTGGAGATATATATAGCTATTATATTAGTATGAGATTGTTAGTATGACAATACAACAAAATTATTTTTCGGATACTTTGTTTACATTTGGTTGTAGGATATATTTTATATACACCTGGATACAAGTTGTTAAAACCCTTCATAGCCCACGTAAGTGTGTCGCGTTTCGGGATTCCTGTGTATATCCGGTTACAAAAGGCCGGCATAATTGTGTGAACTGCCGAGGGATAATCATCTCTCGCCAGTCGACATGCTATTGGATCCCACTTCACTTACCATCAGGTGCAGGGTCACTTTGCCGTGTTTGTACAAAAAAAAACAATATTATTATTCCACGTACATTATTAAGATTTCTGAAGACATTTATACTTAGAATTTATATTTTGTAATAAATTTATTGCGTTATATAATTATCACAATCATATCAGCCTTTGGAAGTCCACAGCTGAACAAAGGCGTCCGCTAAATTTCCAGACTAAATTGTCAGAAAGAGCCTACATTCAACGAATTGGGTGTTATTATACTCAATTTCTATACGTTTGATTTGACTAAAACTAATTGAACACTCATATTTTAAAGAACATTTTTTTCACATTCGAATTTATTAATGAATTTTTGATATCACCATTTTATTAGCCGTTTTTCATTTATTGTAAATATTAAATGTAGTCTGTTTGAATGCAAACATTTTTCACAGATTAGCGAGAGCTTTGCAAAAATATAAGAGAAACATTTTCTACAGCGTTTAAACGAACACGTATCGATAGGTCACTTGACTCAATAACTTGCTCCATTTTATTTGAATTGCTGGTCAACTAGCGGATCTTTTTGCATTGAAAATTTTATGTTTAACGTATTTTCAAGTAAGTAATATGTCGCTATAATGTATAAACTTCGTTGAAACTGTTGGTTTTAATTTCCAGTAGTTGTGATGTTTTCCAAATCAGTTTATAATAATTCTTATTATATACTTACAATTAATAACTTGATGAATTTGTGTGTTCATAAAGAGGACGGAGTTGTGTTTATTTTTGGACTTGAAGGTAACTGTTGTGAATTAATTTTTGCAAAGTATACAGATATTACTTTAAATTGTAGGGATTATTTTTGAACGCCTTGTTCTTAAATTAATTCTACTTTATTGCTAGTTAATTGAGCCACATTATCGTTTTCGACAGATTTTTCTAAATCAGACTTATATGAAAGCCTAGCTTCGAGCAAATTATTGTACTATATTATGGAAAAGATATTAATAAAGAGGAAAAATTCACTAAACACAAACAAATCATAACAGCATGTAGTCATTTTTATCTCATAAACACACAACCGTAGATTGTGATAAAATCACGCAATTTCCAACCTTCGACCCTTTCGTCCAAGTATAATTAGTAATGTCAAGAAATTCTATTGGAACCATGTAATGTCGTAACAACCGAAGAACAAGAATCCTATTTCCTTTAAGCACGTTCTATTTGCAGTCTTAATTGCGTTAAGTCCTTGTGAGTTTTTCTATCTCTAAATTCTTACGCAGCAAAAACTTACGCGCGTTGTGGTTGAGTATTACGTTTGTAACTAAAGCATTGTTGATTAAGATCATATTGCGATGATCATAATATGGTTGGAGACGATTTTCATAAAAACAATGTAATCGTATATAATTATTAGAATGGTAAATCTACTTTTTACACGTGATATTTTTTTGCTTAAAACTTAAATAGTGAAATTTATAAACTGAATCTTTAGTTTTGTTATGTTTTATGTTTATTTTTGTTTTGTTTTAGTATTTGTTATGTTTTTTACTATTTTGGAGAGGCGGAATTTGATACTTTGTCAAATAAAGACAAATAAGTTCCTCAAAATTATTGTTAATTTTTTTCCTAGATCCATCCTTAATATACAACAGTCGTGTTCTAAATTTTGTATAAAAACGTCATTCCTTTTGTTACAGGTAAGCACATCCTCATCAGTTGGAATGAAGAGATCTGATTCATGCAAGTAACATTACCAAAAATACTGGCACACTCTTTAAAAAAATTACAAAATAATGCAATATTACTATTTTGTATTTCAGTGCGTTTAAAAGTAGTATCTAAAAAGACGTAAAAACTGCAACCGTAAATCTGCTCGCCCGAAACTAAAACTTCAACTACCAGATTATCCGTGTCGCGTGGTTTCGGCTCAAGTCTGCACAATCAGTATTGTTTAGACTCGGCAACTGAGCCGTCTACAAAAAGCAAAATCAAGCGCATTGTCGTTGAATTTCGCGAAATGGTCCCGGCTCCTGGGCTATTTTTATTTTATTCTAATTCTAAGTGCTTTCTAGTTGAAATAGTAGTTTCCGTGAAGGATTTACGTTGAACGTTCTTGAGTCTTTGTTATTTTTAATATCGGAAAGCGAGGTATTGTATTATCTAAAACATCTGATAGGAAATCAATTTGGAATTTATTTAACAAATAAATGATTATGATTATGGAAAAATTATGTCATTTTAAAGAACTGTGGATTATTTGTATTGATTAAATGTGGATTGGAGGCGTTAAAAATATAATAAATATAAAAAAAATTAACAAAAAATTAAAGCTTCAAAAACCATAATTGGGTACCAATTTTGAAGTCGGTGACTAATTAAAATGATTATGTAAATTTATTTGACTAGCTCATCCAGAATTTTTAATCAAACTATTTAAAAAAAAAAGTAAAAAGAATATTCAGAATTAATAATCTCCTCCTTTTTTTAAGTCGGTTGAATATATAAATACACGCGTTTGCCACTTCTGCTACGGTAATTAATGCAGGAAATTGTCAGTTCATGACAAATTTCTGTGCGAAAGTGATGAGCAGAATTCAATAGTACTATCCCGGTTCAAAAATTAAACTTTTAGCAAATAAAACCGGATTTTACCACTTCATGAGACTGTAATAACCGTTATATCTATAATTTGAATCGATTTTAATATCATGGTTGTTTGATGTAGTAAAGCAAGCTTCATATGATCATAATATTCAAAGTTTTCTCTACATAACCCTTCTATAGATGCAGGTTTAATGGTTGAGGTCTACTAAGGCCGTAAGGAAACGAGGTCTGTATTGATAGTTCAGACCCTTGTTCGAATACAAATTGGTTAAGTTTTGACAACATTTATTGAGATAATGTATGACAGTTGTAGTTGGGTACATTATATCGGAAATAAGATTTGTTTTGGTTGACAGGTGCTGTATATGTTGACATATTGTCATATTAATGTTTTAACAGTACATACAAAGTATCGTATTAATTCTAGTAGACTGACTGATTGACTGCCTCGGTGGCGTAGTTGTAAATATACACGGTACAAGTACGACTGCCGCGCTGAGGTCCTGGGTTCGAATCCGGCTCGGGCCAAAATAATTGTGACTGGGTTTTTCCATCTTAAAATTACTCATACGCAGCTCGGGTCAGGAAGTTGGCGGTGTGATACCCCGTGCCTCGGACGTAAAGGCGTTGGTCCTGCGCCTGATCTCCCTCCGGTCATGTCGGATTGCCGTCTCACCGACTATGGGAGTGAAGGAACAGAGAGTGCACCTGTGTACTGCGCACACACTGTGCACTATAATATCTCCTACGTACCTGGTTGATCTCTATTGAGATTGGCCGCCGTGGCCGAAATTCGGCTAGGAGGGATTCATTCAATTCTAGTAGATTTTGCAACTATCGATCAAAGGTGGTAGTATATATTTTATCGACCGGATAGCGACTATCGTACACAAGGGTTAAAGCCCGCCATAGTAGCCCACGTAAGTGTGCCGAGTTCGAGATCAACTTGGATATTTTCGGTTCCAACAGGCCGGCATAATTGTGTTGACTATCGAGGGGTAATCATCTCTCGTCAGTCACATTCTATTGGGCCCCACTGCACTTACTAAGGTCAGGGGTCACTTTGCCATGCTCGCAAAAAATGTGAAACATAAAAATATTTTGTTTCTATAGGCCAAGTTCCTTTTACAAGACATATCTATAAAGTTTCCACTTATAGCAAACTAATAAAAATTAAACAGTATTGTAAAACTTTAATTGATAAAAAAAATAAAGGTCGAATATAAATTGACTTGTAAAAAAGGGAACAAAACATCATCATAATAATGAAAAGAGATAATTATTAATTAAATCAATTGTGTATTAAGAACTTACTTTAGTTTTATTTCATTTTGCGACATTTTTCATTGATGTTCAGCTCATATTGGTCATAGCGTTATGTTATATAGCTATAGCCTTCCTTGATAAATGGGCTATCCAACTTTAAATATTTCTTTCAATTCCAACCAGTATTTCCTGAGTGCAGCGCGTTCAAACAAACAAACTCTTCAACTATATATATTAGTTTAGACATAGATTAGTAATGTAAAAATAATTACAAAACGAACAAAAATAGTTACATTATTGGATTTATATTGCGTTCACGTAACGAATTTGTCCTCAATAATATCCTCATAATAAAATGAACATTCGTCCTGGAATCCTAAACCTTCACACCTTATGACATATACTTTACTAAAACTATCAGAGCTATTCTATTCGATGGAAAAAACGTGCCTTGAATTATAGTGTAAGGAGCTAGACGTATTGCCGTCCTTTTCTGTCTTGTGTAAATCCTAGATGTTGTCTCGTTTTCGCTTGAGGTGACCTACATTCAGTTGATTTTTCTTCTTGTCCAAGCTTTGTCCCTGATAGGTTTTAGCGATGGATGTGAACTAGATATAATTTAATGTTTGTAAATATGTTTTATTATTTTTACTTTAGTTATTCACTTGTAACCTCATTGACGTATATTCTAATAACGTCCATATAAATTATTTGCTTAAGATCTGAACTAAAATGGCAATTAAAATGTTACTATTATAACCTATTTATTCACTTGAACAACAAACAATTTTACTTATTTGACTAATATTTTTTGTTCAAATCAAGGTTTACACTTAGACTCGAGTTCATATATCATGAGCGCCACTCCGTACACAGCCACAAGCTGTCAATATTGACCATACTAAAGTCAGTTTGAATGGATTGCAGTTCAATTCAGTTGAACGCAGGGAGTGTTCGGAACGCCAAATTTAGTACGTAGTACATATATATCGATGTGTAACTTCATCGATATCGTAGTAGGATTGGGTTAGGCGTTCAAAGTTCGAATACCTGATCGAGAAATGCTTTGTGCCGGTTTTCTAACACAAATTACGTAAAGGTTGTAAATATAGCCAGGTAAAAACCGAACGTTAATAAGCCCAAACCTTTCTACAATATGCAAGTTGAAATTGTATAAGGGCAGGTGGAAGCAGAGAAATCTTCATCACAATTGTATCTCAGTTTTAAAAAGAGAAAATCAGAGAATCTTGGTCACAATTTTATGTGGCCAAATTGATCATCAAACGAGTCTCGAGAAACCTAATATTTTTTCACAGTCGACAAAATTAAACCGCAGTCATTTACAGAATTTTGACATATTCTTCGTCTCCAATATAAGTCGTATCCTTTTTGTTTTTGAGCTAATTGACAAGTTTTTTTAGTAAAACATTATTGTTAAGTCGAAAAGAATTATTTTTTCGTAAATTCCATTTTTACAACACAAGAGCGTTCAAAACGAATAAAGAAATGTTTTTATTATTAACGCCTACTTCAGTTTTAACGAAAATTTTTAAAATAAGGTCAAACTTTAATACGCACGATATACTCTTTGGGTATTACTTGTTTCTTGCTATCAGTCATTCATATTAAATATTCATGGATATCTCAAGAATTCTTAATGAAAGAAAAACGACTACCATCTGGATTTCAATAAATAATGATTATGAAAGTCCTAAAGTTCTTGCAGTAAGCGGAAAAGTTAAATAAGTGCCGCTGTTCCGAAAAATTTGAATGATAAATTAAAGAAATCTACTTTTAAAGTTCGCGAAGGCAATTTAAATGCAGGTAGAGATGAAATGATTTAATGTGACTTATAATTTGTACCGCCTTTTGGTATCTCTGGTGATTCTAGATTATTCTCTGAGTTTTAAGTGATTGAGAGACGCTGTTTGCTTACAACATAAATCACTTCGACTGGGATTAGCAATGATAGAAAAGCGACATAAACTGAAGAGTTTACGTCGTTTTACGAAGTACTGATTAACTGTTTTACGAAGGTAAAACAGTCTAAGGCCTGTAATAACCCAATTTTCTAAATTTTCTTTCTATTATTCAATAAAGACTAGATAGAAATTGATAGAAATGGATCTCATAAAAGGCGCTAAAATCAGGGAAGCAATATGTGAGGAAAAAAGGGCAAAATTCTACAATACATGCAAACGCGTCGCGTCAATGACGGACACATTGATGATAATCCAATGACGATGAAATCCATAAAATAGTTTTATATCAATGTCTATAATTCGCTTAAACATAAGAAATCAATATTACCTATGTTAGGTACGTATAAATATATTTTATTTGTAGATTTAATTAACATTTACGCACTACAAGTAAAAATATGTAAAATGTATTGTAGCACTTACGAAGTACTCTTTGTGAAATAAGTAAAAGAGCGTTTTGTTCTTGCCGAGCGCGAGTGCCGCACTATGTGGTCTTAACGTTGAAAGCAATATAATCTAGGCAACCTTTATTTAGGTCAAGACGTATAAATAAACTAGAGGCCTTTTTTATTTTCCCCTAGATCGAATTTTTATCAAAAATTACGGTTGACTGGATTGAATTTTGATATTATGACAATAGGGTTGTCACATCATGGGACGGAGAAATAATCATATAATAATTTCGTTGAAATGTTATGGTGATTTGCGCTTATATTTCTCTTGAGATGTGTCTACGTGGGTTTATAATTTCTTTTATATTTAAAATATTAAGGTTTTATAAATCGTAATCAGAGCAGAAGTTTGAAGCAAAAGTTTTTTATGAAAAACAAATATCTCTAGACAGCAAAAATATTTTGGCAGCACTCAACGAATCCATTTACAATTTTATAAACACAAATATTGCTTCGTTTCGTGGAAATTTACGAATTTAAAGTTGATAGAAGTAGATAAATACCGTTTAATGTCGGGCTTTATTTGAAGTATAATCTCGCTTATATTTTCGTAAATTTATTTGTGGCTTAAAAAAATATAACTTGTTTTTTAAAAGGAGGGTTTTGCGTTTTATTTATTCTAATTTTCTAATAATTCAAATATTTAACTCCGCTACAATATTTACTGCAAATATAGTAACTGTTTACATCTACAGTATTCGCCCGATTTATAAGATGCATATTTTAGCAGACGTATAGTTGGTACTTCTTTAATCCATCAACCTTCTCCGTAACATAATTTATATAAAACAGTATACGGATGTCCAAAATTGTTCTAGGACCCTCATCATCAAAGTTAAGACAGATATGTCAAGGCTGAATTGAATTAATGTTTAATTTCAACATAGGTTTATTATGTATGAGTTATTATCAAAACTGCGGCGCCGGTGTTTGTCTTCCATCGGTATTGGGGCTTGCGTTTAATAATTTATTATATTCTCAGGTGTAACACTGAGTTTCATAGAATATATTGATTTGATATCCAGTCTACAATGTTTATGGTTGTCATTTTAGAGACGTTATCATGCAATGGAACAAAGGCTTTTGAAAGAACGCCATGTGTTGTAATTTTATCATTTATGTTACTTTTACTATTACCCCGAATACTCTTGCTAACTATCTACCAAATACAATATATACCGTATAATTTCCAAGGCCCAACTGCCTTCCTCCGATAACATTTGTCGTGCGGTGACCGTCTCTGGGAAGTGTAAATTTCACGCCACCTAATACAATCCAAGCATAAATTGTATCTATAAGTCAGTTTAGTTACGACTCCTTCCAGTTTGACTATAAAGGGAACTTGTGTAAGGTATATTATTACTTAGTATGAAAGTTCCCCGTCACGTCTATGTGAATGTGATAAACAAAATTTTCGAACAAATTCAAATTTGGTATAAAGATAGTTTGAGATCTTGAAGAAGGATATAGGTTACTTTTCATTTAGCCAGTGTAACTACTGGCCATAATGAGACTTAACATCTCACGTCTCAGGATGGTGAGCGCAATGGAATAGCAATATTTTGTAATTCAAGGTGTTAATGGTGTTTCTACTGTTTATGGACTGTCGTATCGCTTACCATGAGACGAACAGCAAGCTCGTCTCGTTATTCAAATCAATAAAAAAGTAAAATATATTATACCGGGACTGTTATTCCGGAAAAACTGTTCCACGTCAACGAAACCGCAGGAATACTAAAATATATAGAAAAATAAGATTAGATATTAACAAATTTCTCATCTAATCATGTTGCTCGGTGCAGGTCACTTTGTCTTGCACGTTTAAAAAATCAGTTTTATGAAAAAGACGACGGGAATAAAGAATCCTATACCGCATACATAAACTGCTTTTATCTATTGAGTTATATTGTTAACACGTTTTAGGGCATGTTATCACGTTGTATACTGACCTTTACATTGTGATTACTATGCGGAGGCACATAAATGCTTCCCAAACCCTAACAATATTATTGTGATTAACTTAGTAACGTATCCTGATATCTCTCTAAGGATTCGCGCAGACGCTATCAACTGATCAACACTACTATGAATACTTATGTAGTGTTTCAACAATTTGACAAGCTGTTCACGATTTTTGAAACATTCAAGTGTTATCTTATTATTACGTTCTATATATATTAAAGAACACAAATTAATAAGAAAGGAGAGCAATTAAAGATCCGTCTGACTGTGGCCATTAATTATAATTATGTCGGCGGGGTATTATCGTGAACAAAGTGTACTCCTACTAAATAAAATTGGCTGTATGTCACGTAGAAGCGCATCAAACGGCAGACTAGAAGGTACCCAGACTTAAAATTAAACAATGTTTCGGATTTTATCGCGGTTTTAATATTTTAGTTTTCTCCCGACGTTTCAGCCCCCTCCCCCCGCGACCACGAAGGCTGCAAAGTCTTCGAAACGTCGGGAGAATACCAAAATATTAAAACCGCGATAACATCGAAAAATGTTTAATTTTAATGTCTAACATTCGCGTAAACATAAGAAATTATTACCCAGTCTTACTTCAAATATACCTGCCCAGTTTCAGTTTACAGTCGCTATAGCCGAAATAGGAAAGGAAGAGATCATATTCTAAATATAAGTAATTGCGTAACATTAAATCTATAATTACACGACGCACAATATACTTACATTTTACTGTGACGTAAAACCACGCTTATGAATACCCACAGCCATAAACTACAGATTTCAATTTTACTCTGTCGATTCGCACTTGCAGACCCGCCATCCCTCACTGTAAATCATTTAGTATTTCGGTTCCGCGTCATAATTTCTAATTTCCATTTATGGTAATTCGTGTCGGACCCAGCCGAGGCGTGGGTTGTAATGACCTCTGGCTTCCGGCTTGCAAGTTTTGGTGATCGCAAGAATATTACTGATTCGATTAGCAGAGACTATATTCTAATGGTTGTAGAAATGTTATGTATTATTAGAAACCACACACTTACGCCTGCTAGTGAAAGGTCTCTCATATGTGAGAGTCCGCCTGGGTAGGTACCACTGTCTATTTCTGCTGCCAAGCAGCAATGTGTAGTCACTGTTGTGTTCCGTTTTGAAGAACATTGTAGCCGTCATAGAGAGTAAGACATTATTAGATGTGATTTGGAATTGGTTGAAAAAATGAGTATATTAGTAGAAGAATTATTAGTATTGTGTTTAGGTCGTGTTTGGGCATTTAATACATAAGAGTACAAATCGATGCTTGGAAGACAATCATATCTAAGCGACAAATATACTGAAAATGAGTTATATAAATATTTAGAATCGCCATATTTTCTGTGTCATTTGATCTAGGTTTGTAGGTCTAGGACAATTTTAATATCATTAGACTATATCTATAAACTAAAAAGTTTAATTGTAATGAATTTTCATATTAAATCTAAACTTGAAAGCACTCTACTCAAAAATTCACTGCTTGTCGCTTGGATACCATTGCCTTTTAAGCATCAAAATGGAACTTAAGCTGTATTTGACTTTAATATAAACAGTTTTAAGGACTTGTGATCCAGGTTCTCTACACACCTTTTGGGTGTAAAAAAAAAAATCGGATTTTTTATACAAATTTTTCATATGAAAAGTACAGCTTTAAAGCGACCGATAAAAGTGGCTACACGTTAATTAATGTAATATTTTCAAGCTCAGGCATTCGCTATCCAATTAATTAAATTTAACATTTTGCACGTTTACTGCCCTCCAGCTTTGTTGTATCATGAAAACCCATGTTTTATTATAATTAATAGTTCACTATTTCATATTTGCTATTCGATTGACCTGCGTACGGTCCACCGTAAATTTTGAAGTAGTTAAGGTCCGAGTTAAAATTGCGAAACAGGCGTATGAGTTTCGTTTTTGACTAATTACATATTCATGTATTCGTAAGGCGAGCTTATTCATATTTCAACAATGAAACCCACGAAAATATTCAGGATGAATACACCGGACGTTTTTACGCTTCACAATCTTGAGGCTTTGTTTGAAATTCCTTTATATTTAAATAAAAAATCTAGATTTTTATTCAGCCTAATACATTATAATTATTATCTGAGTCAAAAGGAGCTTATCATAATATTTAGAGGTTATACGGTTTATAGGTTCGTCAGATACGATTTATGTTGATTTACCTTACACCTTTGATGTATTTAAGACGTGAATGATTATCTCTATAATCAAAAATGAAAGCAATATAATACGTACACGGATAATATCTCTAGTGGGTTATAGCGGATGAGATTAAGAGCTTCAAGTGGTAACGATCAAACTATCCGGCTCGAAGGACCAAAATCGATATTAACAACATAATATATTCCAGAATATTCGAAACAAAAGCCATAGTCTCAATATACAAAAGAAATGTCCATTAGACTCATTAAACCTTACAAAGAAATAATACTGAACGTCCAATGAATAGGGGCTATTCTCGAATGGCAATCCTTTGTTCGATAACAGCGTCGTTGATCATTTTGTCCCGCGTCGAAAACCGGGCCATTGTCTTGGACGGAGATGTCCATAAATCCACGAGGACGTTCCAGTTATATGAAATCGATTTTGGAATTTGTAGTTGGTTTGTTTTTGTTTATTTGACCTTGGTTGAACTTTTAATGCTCGAACAGCATCAGATCATTGATGCTATTTAGTGGAGTTATAGTTCGAGATCTTTCTCTAACTATATATAACTCGAGTACAGGTGTTAAGTTAATCTATATGACATCTATTATGAGTATAAATTGATTCTCTAATCTCAACAATCACTGGTGGGTAGGTCTCTCACATGTGAGAATGTCTATTTTGCCGCCTAAGGAACAGTGTGTAGCCACTGTTGTATTCCGGTTTGAAGGACATTGTAGTCTTTCTAACTATTGGACATAATAAGACTTCCTCATGTCTCATGATGGCGAGCGCAATGGAATACCAAACAATACTTTGTAATTCACGGTGTTGGATGGTGTTTCCACTATTATATGGGCGGTTGTATCGCTTACCACCAGGCGAACGGTAAAATCGTCTCGTCATTCAAAGCAATAAAATAAATCAATAAAGAACCATAACAATAAATAACTCGTGAAACATAGCCATTCGAATACTTGCTTCTGATGTATTTTCATTAATTAACTTTTTGCCAACCCTATATCATTCTGCGAAGTTGTTTCGCAGTGTTTTATAAACTTGCAAAATGAAATGGTGGTTTGACATTCTTATTTAAATGCCACGGCATGTGCTCAGAAAAATATTGATTTTTACTGATTAATATTGATTAGTCCAAAGGAATCTTTATGTGTAGAAACTTTATGTAGAAACTTTCTACTAAAAAGCACAGGCAAAATAAATGTCTCGCGTTCTGTATATATTTTCAAATTATTTTCCTCTACTTGATGGTCTACGGCTTAGTGAGATGCGAGCCGGCAACGAAACAAGTGGCCGCAGGTGCGATCCCCGCAATCATAAAAATATTCCTGTGATACACAAATATTTGTTTTGTGTGCGTTCTAGAGGTGATAGCAATAAAGCGTTTTTACGATAAAATAAATATATAAATTACTGTCCTAATTAACTACAATTAATGATGTACTACAAAAATATAATATACAGATGAAACGTAAATTGCGATGTAGAGCTCGTAAAGTTATGTAAAAAGTATTTTCTAGAATAAAAAAAACCATTTTGAAACTAAAAATTCACTCTCATAAAATGCTCAACTCAATACTATAAATTTAAATATGAAATCACTCAACACTAAATAAAATTATTTGCAACCACATTTTTAAACGAAACAGAAAACCTTTGTTTTAAAAATAGAATTTTAACTCACATATACAAAGGCTCAGAGTTTAAAATAAATCTTACGTTAATTTGAAGTAACCTAGTTTCGGGTTGCACATTTGATACAATCAAGTATAATAGTGCAACAGTAGGCAGTTGGGGCATTGTATGGCGGACGGGCACCCGTCACAGCGGTAGTCGCTCTACGAACGCGGGACGCTCATGCCGCGTGCGACGTTCGAAATTCAAAATACAGGATCGAAATAGGAACAACTATTCGAAATTCGAAGTTTAATTTTGAAATCATAACGATTAATTGTGAATAATTGTAGTATGTAATTAAGCTTTTATGTGTAATTAAATAATTTATTTAATGTGTAATCTAAGTGTAATTTATTCGACTATTTAAACTGTGACTATCAAGCATTAGTGATTAAGTTTGAACGTGAAACTAAATTTGAACTGTACATTTATAACTATAGTTTATATAGACATTTATGCAAAAAGGAACGAACGTGTAAAAGGTAAGTTAACCTCTTGAGGGCATATCGAAATTGCTCTGAGTGTATATGTTAAAACTGAATATTCAATTTACCGAATGGAATGCCGCAAAAACAAAATTACTAAGTTTATGGGGAACCTTTTAGAATAATGTCAATATCCATTTCGTTAGTTTATGTCTTTCAATTTATATGTATTGAACTTTTTTCTCACATCGTTTCCAAACAGTGAATTTCATAATAAATATATTATTGTTTATGTTTTAAGCTCCATTATATCTATTGTTATGCGTTTTGATTTATACAAAGAAAAATATGAACATGCATTGTGATTTTGTTCAGATATTTTATAAAATATCATGAATAGGAAAAATAAAAACTTATATTTTGAAATAGGTATTATTAGTAGTATGAAATAGGTATAGGTAAGATTAGTAATCTTGAATCAAGATTTTATTTTTCATATTAATATTTAAAATCATAAATTTGCGGAAACAATGTACAAATAAAACAATACAAATTGCTTCAGTAAACTTACTTGAAAGGAGCTATTTGTAGGTTTCTCGTGCAAAGTCCTTGTAGAACTACCGCTTGCTACAGTTTTGTAATCAAGGATAGTTCTCAAAAAAAGTTATATTTAATATAAGGTCTCAACACATTGATAACCTTTTTATTGTAATTGTTTATGACGGCATTGTTTACTTACCGTAAGGCGACACATTTTTATTTTTAAATCTATTTTAATAAAAAAGAAATGATTCCTGCCAGTAATAAAGAAAATAGATTAAAAAAAGAAAAAAATACTAATAGCTATAGTACATAAGTAGGTACATAATATTTAAAATACTACTTCCATAAAGAAGAAATGTTTCCTGTCAGTAATAAAGAAAATAAATTGAAAAAAGAAAAATAATAAATAGCATTAGTACATATTTAAAATATTAAATATCTCATCTTTCTTTAACTAAATTGCTCGTTCTGAAATAAAATCTTATTACAAATTTAATAATGTTTTTTATAAATAATTCCCTCGGTGACGTAGTGGTATTACGGTGCTGCCTTGCTGAGGTCTGGAGTTCGGTTCCCAGGTCGGGCGAAGTGATATTGGGTTTTCTATCGCCTCGGAGTCTGAAATTTGTGCTCGATATGGCGATAGGCTTCTATCACAGCATGGAACGGAATGCACACAGCGGAAAATAGGTGCACTAGTTGCGCATCTGCTTACCCCTTCTGGGATGAAACGCGTGAATGTATATATGTATACAAAACTATAAGTTATGCGTGATTGTCTAAATATCCTAACTGTCACGGTTCCAACATTAGTAAAATTATTTGTTATTTCTTTCCCCCCGTTTTAATATTTCGATCCTTTTTCTAATCCATCCTGAAAATAACCAATCAGGTTAAGCTCCATCACGGGTCAAATCCATCCACGATACATCTTATAACTCTATTCGTCATCCCCACCCCACCAGCTTTATATACCACTCAAAATTTTTCTTACAACTATCTAATATTTTTGTCCCCTAAAACGTACTAATGACGTCACTCAAAGAAACGCATCACAAATTCTCAAAATGAGCTGTTAATGTTTAATACCTTCATTTCCTTAACACGAGAGACGAGGCGTCTAATTACAAGAGGAAAGAACACGTATGTCATAAGGCGACGTATATATACGTCCACTTAAATATTCTGAAGGTGTCGGACGAGCCGAGGGGATTACGCGACTTTCTGCTCTGGTTCTTGGTGGAAAACTTGCATCCCAGATAGGTGCATGCATGAGTGATCGTGTTCCCAAGTAGTTTTTCATGGCATGAAGTTTTATCAGGTTTTCGAACGTCTAAACGCCTGTTACTGAGAATTGGTAATGTGCAAATAAATTGAAAGATATTTTCGCCAGTGTTATTAGTCTTTTTTTTTCATAGCTTTAAATTTTGCCAGTTAGGTTTTCGAACGTCTCACCGGTTTATCTGTTACTGAGAATCGGAAATTTGCAAATGGTTTTAAGATATTTTGGCCAGTGTTATTACATTTTGTTTTTCAAAGTTTGAATTTTATTAAGCTTTCGAACGTACCACCACTTCATCTCCTACTGAGAATTAATAATGTGCAAATCACTTGAAATATATTATAGCTAAAGTAGTTCTGGGTTAGATTTAATACCAACTTTTATAACCGTGAAGATATTAATATTTTATATTTTTATCATCAGATATGAAGATATGCATACTGTTGCTATTTTATTATAAGCGATTATTGAGCATTATGAGATTTAATAACTAATATTTGGGGTGATGACAGAGTGTTGTCACCTAATGCTTTGTTTTGGAATGTTGGATTTCGTTTCTCTTTATGAGCAGTCAGAACGACTACAATTTTAAACGGACTTTGAAAATAGGAGGTTCTGTATTCATCTATAGTTTTATATTATCTATAGTTTTCACAGAAACTTATATAACTAATTAAATTAAACTTAAATAATTATTACTAGCTATTTTTTATAACCCCACATCAAATGACGGGAATAAATCAATAAAATTGGCTTCTAAACTTCCATCACTCAAAATCTTCAATATCGTTTCTGTATAAATTCGCTGTCAAACTTAACTGAAAGTTTTTCTCTATAGTCTTATGATTGAATTAGTAGACAATCATCAAAGAAATAAAACAAATCTCTGAATCCATTTAAAGTAAATTTACAAATTTAATACTTGTGTCTAGTTCGCAAAACAAAATAATCATTTCGCTTGACCATGAAATTAGAAAAACTAAACCACCTTTAGTCACTATGGAGGCACTCCTGGACAAATCGATAAATTGGCACACACAAAAATTGGCAACGGTATACATCTTACCTGCGTAAAATTGGCGGGTCCATTATGTATTGCTTTACATAAATTTAATAATACATAAGATGGCAAAGGAAATAACCTGCAATAACATTCTTAATTTACAAGAAAAATTACTATAAAAATAAGGTATTCCTTTTTTTCTTAAATGAAATAAATACATTCAAATCTAAAAAATTTAATTTCAAATTTGGAACACTAGGAATTATCATTTTAATATCGTTTAGCATTCAACTAGCCAATAACGAAATCTAGCAATTCGGCAGACATTATGCAATGTGGTTAATTCAAATACTATTCCACGAAGTCTGTTTGGACTCTGAATTAACTATGGTATTTTCTTTGAAGCTGATCAAACTAATGGTATTTTATTAATTGCTTTAATATTCTTGTGTTCCAATTCAAGATATCTTTAACCTAATTTATTACAACATGGAACCTTGAAACTCTGACTTAGAATACTACCGCTTTTGTATAGTTTACCATAGTCACAGATGTTTCAAAGCAATCCAAAAGGATAAATTAACCAATAGTCTTCAATACTGGATTCTATCAAGGTCATCAAATTATTTGTACCCATTGGTTCTAAGAGAATATCGAACAGGGCTGTTGTTCTCGACGTTGAATGCAATTTCCTCGCTGCCAATCCATTACACGACCAGGCCTTTAAATATAGCTTTTATTTCAACAATATTTTAAGTTGAATTTAAAAATTTAATTTAATTCGACAGTGAAGTATAAAGTATGGAAATTGTGTGTGGTTGGCTGATGGTTTATTGGATGAAGTCATTAATATTTAATAGTTTATTATAAGGTAGCTAATTAACGGTAGGTGTAAAACATTGTAGAGGTGCATTTAAAGAATAATGGCGAAAAGCCACTGACTGTCCCGGTGTCTGTTGTATTACGGTACGACTGCAGTGAGGTCTCGGGTTCGATGCCTGGGTCGGACAAAGTGATATTGGGTTTTTCTACTCAGTATTACGTCGAAATCTAGATCGTGCCTGGTATGGTGGCCATGCTCATCATGCTATGGGGCAGAATATGCACGGCGACAAATGGGTGCACCAGTTGCACCTCTGCCTACCCTTTGAATATAGAGGCGTGTGAGTGTATGTAGGAGCAATGTCTTTTATTAAAGTTGTGAAATCTCTGACATTATAATTCAAATATGACATAATATTTGCTATTCAACTATGGAGATCTAATAGAGAAATCTCTCTAATATTAACTACACAGAATTCCAAATTTGAATTTCAGCAAAAAGAACCAACAAAATCGTACATTCTACAAATGAAATTTGATTCGAATTTCAAATAAAATTTTTCAAATTTAATTTGTTTCCTTTCCGATCTTAAGGAAGGAAAAATAGATCACATTAATAATTAAATACAGTACAAAATCAAATAACAATTGAGCACTTAATTCTGTAATTGAGAGGGCAAATTGAAACAAAGGAGAGGTACACAAGGCTGGTGACAAACGGAATACAATATGTGGGTACTGGGTTGACAGTAAGTAAATATTATCCTTCAACCCCAACTAAAGGTTCTAGATAGTACGCACATTATTTTCATTCCCAAAGTTATAATCGTCTTTTTGTTGGGACATTTTGGACTTTAATAACACAAAACGTGGCTTTTAGATGGAGTATTTGATTTCAATTTTCTTAGATAGGTTATTTCTTTGTGAATTTATCGTTCGCTTTAACGGTGAAGGAAAACATCGTGAGGAAACCTGCACATCTGAGAAGTTCTCTATAGGAATTTCGAAGGTGTGTGAAGTCTACCAATCTGCACTAGGCCAGCGTGGTGGACTAATGTGGTGCTCAGCAGTGGGCAAGTATATAATACGGGGCTGATATTATTATTATTTATTAAGTTGAATACTACTAGCTAGGGTATTATGATGTTATATAAAGATTCGGTCGATATCAAATAGGGTACGATTTGATGCATCGTTATCAAACTGAGGACTGGGACTACCAAAACTGAGATCACGCGCTCAAGTTGCTCTTTAATGAATGCATTTTTGCCGTTTCGTATATATATAAGTATCGTGTGTTCGAATATTTATGAGTTTTGATGATGAAATAAATTATTGTGGGAAGCTTGCATAACTAGGTCATTTAGTAGTAGTAGGATAATAATACAGGCAGGTAAAATAACTAGTTATTAGCATCGATATATATGTACTAGGTACTAGATCTGGCGTTCCATGGACCCATTGTGTTCGACTCAACTGTATTGCAATCCGTACACCTGACTTTAGTATGATTTCATCACTGGCAGCGTGTGGTTATGTACGGAGTGACGCTCATAATATAAGAACTCGAGTCTAAATGTAAACCTGGATGTGAATAAAAATATAAGTCAAATAAATAAAATTATTTGTTGTTCAACTGAATAAATCGGTTATAACTGTGAAGTTTTGGTTGCCACTTTAGTGTAGATTTTGAACAAATAGTTTATATGGACGTTCGTGCCTATAGAACATATATCAATAGTTATTAGTATATAATATTTTATGATTTTTTTAAATCCCCGATACATTGTACGTTAAAAGGTCAATATAATTAAATTTACTAGCGAAAGTATTTCATTTTTTTGCGCATTCTAAAAACCTTTTTGCTACACTGTCAACGAGTTGGAATTACATTAAAAAGTTATATTCAATACTTTAAAAATTCTGTATTTCAGTGGAAACTCATCAAAAC
>NW_023593426.1:0-19034 GCF_014839805.1 Manduca sexta
TCTGAACAGTTTTCTTTGAGACAAATTATGATTAATTCATTCTCAGAATAGGATTGAAGATTGAATTTGGGATGGCTTATTGAAAATTTAAAACAATAGAAATTGGCAAATAACAGAATACCATTCCACGCCAATTTCGTAGATAAGGTAACGCGGATGTTACGAGTTTACACTGCCATAGACAATTGCCCCCTGCATACGTTGGCGACATGTTTTGTAAATAAATGAGATTTAATGGCCGTTGTGTATTTTATTTTTATTCAATTTGTCTAAAATGTTAACATCTTTACTAAATCGAGTACCTTAGTAGCATAGTTGTATTGCCAGAGCGGTACGGGTATCATGCTAAAGTTTTAATCTGAATCCCAGGTCGGGCAAAATTATGTTGGGTTTCCTACTGATTATCCGCCTTGAGTCTCCACATACCGGGTGTACAATAGGCCCGAACCCTGCTACATGAATCCAACATAGCTGGCGAAATGTAGGTGTGTTACATCCTGTATATCCAATTTCAACAGGTCGGTATATAATTATGTCGACCGCCGATCGGAAATCATCGCTCGTCGTCGACATTCTATTGGAGCCCAGTCCACTTCAGTACTATTAAATGCAGTTGGGTCGCTTTCCCGGCATGTATATAAAAAGTTTTATTGCAGTCGGAGTGTAGTTGAAATGACGTTCGTCTAGAACTTAAACAGTAACACATTATTTTGTTTAAATGATATTAAACAAATTCTATTGAAATGTCGATTGCAGTTTAGTAAATCTTTTTGAATATGCACATCATGTCGTGGGCTAACTTTTAAAATTAATACAGTATTTTGTACGTTCCACTATTTGCGCCCACCATGTAAGCGCTCACCGATTATGATGAAAATAGGTTATGATGGCTTTAAAACCTAAACTATATTCGAACCATCCCACGATAAAAACTAAGAAAAACTTCGTATAACCTTGCCGGGCGTGCGTGTCGGTAATTTTTCCAACATAATTGGCCCCTTAACAAATTGCTGTCGGACCGAATAACTGTCGGAGCTGAATCCATCATGTAATGAATAAAAAACGGCCAACCGATCGCAAAACATGTTTTACGGAAACAATTCCGGCTTAATTGCGTATTGGGCCGGAAACGAAGTAAGCCGTATTTAGTATGCCTTCATTTTTCACATTCTGATACTACTGGAATATACACGCTGGATGAAGGGTTGAAAATTGTGGTATGTTGACAGTAGAATGAAATAGTTCAAAGGAAATTTCAAATTCATTTTTCTAGGTCCGAGGTCCTAGGTTCGAGTCCCAGGTCGGGCAAAGTGATATTTGGGAATTCTGCTCAGTATCAGCCCGGAGTCTCGAATTTATGCCCGATATGGCGATAGACTCGCCCCTCACATCATGGGATTCGGAACACACGCTTGAAAGTGGTGCGCTGGTTGTGTCTTCTGCATATCTTCGGGGATACAAATGCGTGGTTACTGTTATGTGTGTGTAAAGTTCATATAAAGTAAGGAAAAATTAAATTCACCTAGAAAACTCGATGCCTAAGACAGATCGTTTCCTTATAATTATAACCTCAAACATATTCCCGAAATAAATCAAACTAGAGATTGCAAATAGAATTCGTTGTTTTATGTAAAGTGGCATGTTTGCGCCGGCTCGACGCTCTGTGGATATTTCATTAGTTGAAGTTGGACTTGTCTTTATTAGAGCATAAACGAGGTGTCTTAGTTATTTTAAAAGTACAATTAATTATGTATAATTTCATTAATTCTGTGTAAGGATTTCTGATTTCGAAATGCGGCTAAGTTTACGTTTGTGTAATGATGTGGTAGTAAGGGATTCACCGATACCCGAGCACCTGCGACGCCACCCCGCGCCCCCGGCCACGGGGGGTCCGCGGCCTGCTCCAGGGCCGGGCCACCATACTATCCGCGAATTAAATTGATATCAACCGCGAATTAAATTGATATCAACCGCGAATTAAAATAATACCGACCGCGAATTAAAATGATATCAACCGCGAATTAAAATAATACCGACCGCGAATTAAAATGATAGCGCCCGCGAATTAAAATTATACCGCCCGCGAATTATAATTGTTATCGGCCGCGACTTTCAATGATACCGTCCGCGGATTACTCTTGTACCGCCCGCATGTTACGTCGAAGTTTACCGTGGATTTCATTACCAACGTCCGCGGATTGCATTTATATCACCCGCGAATGGAGTGATGCATTAACTTTACTCATGCTCTACGGCTCATTTTCAAGCTTGGACCTGTTCCCTTTGTTTCGTTATGCTTTTGTCTTTCTACTTTCTATCAGTGATCCTTTTTATTGAAAAACGCTAAGGTCTTTGTATCGTATTTCTACTTAATAACCGTTTACAATTACTCAATACTGACCCTTTACACATTATGGCCATTGTTTGTGAAAGATAAATCAATCAATTGTTTGTCATACATAATACATTACCCAAATTCTAGGTACAAAACCTTTGCATCCTCTCATTGTTGCCACGGGTGGTAACTATATTTTATCAATGATTTACTACTTCTCTATTATTTTTAACAATAGGTCTCGTCTCTATTATTCCCATTTCCGAATAATACGTATTCAATATAAAATTTATGGTGAAAGTTGGAAACATGTTTAGTCTTGTCTGTAAGGAAACAATACTCGCTCTCCATATAAAAGACCGACTCAAAATCACATGGTATCGTATTCCACTCTGTGCTCTGTTCCAAGCGAGATCTCCAGTTAAGTGTAATAGTGAAGTGTTAAAATAGTGAAACTGTTATAAAAATGAATGTAAGTACCTTTTTATACTTTGACCTAACGTTGTTATAACCAACTAGATGTTTAATTAATTGTTTATTATATGTGTTGTCCACGAGGTTAATACATTTTAGCTGTCTTCGATCTCTTATTAATTTATCATTGTTATTAACTTGTACATTTATACTTAGCATACCTATACGTATTTATCACATACTACTTACTTAACTGATAACTAAAACATTTTTATTAATTTTTATTACAGTTTTCTGAAAATACTTTCAAGAGTTATTATTACGCTGATGAAAACGACGAACCTAGTGACGAAGAAGGGACCCTCGCAGCCAAAGTCAAAAAGGCGATCATAGCCAATAAAAGATCGAACGAATTTAACAACATCGATGACTTTTCGAAAACCAAAGAAGAAAAAGACGAATACGAAAAAGTCATCCAGTGTTGGTCGATCGACGAGTGGTGGTGGCATTTCGTACATCAAATCTAACAGCGACGACGGCACACATGCATCACACCTGATTAAAATTGAAATTTACGACGTTAATAAAATAAAAAATATTGCAACGATGGAACAGTGGAAACACGCTGAAGTGCGACTTAAATATTACGCAGAAAGTGACTGTGATAAGAACCTGCAAACCGTAAAGGACACCATATACAATATTACTAAACAGTTGGCTAGTAAGGACGATTGTGTTAAATATACAATAGATACAGACAAATGAAAAAAGTGTCAGTGTGTAGTGCCAGTGCATAAACTTTTTATAACTTAATAACTTTGAAATGTTCTTCGTGTGAAAAAATAATTGATTTCATTTAGATATTATACTTTGTTCTAAGAAACCTATCATTGTATTTTTGCGATTGCTAGACTTAAATATTTTAATAATTTAGATTGTATTGTAAAACAGTGTTTTAAGTTACTCATCTATTTGCATTTTGAACTCTTTGTGCTAGTGCTAAGTATAATTATTGTAAATACTTATGATTCTTTTTAATATTTGTCAAGTCAAGTCAAGCTTACGATTGTAAAGTAATTGGGAACCGTTAAAACATGTTTGGAACTAATTGAATACTTTTTTCATAAACATTTAAGAGAGTTGTAAAGTAAATTGTTTAGGTAGTATATAAGGTCTGAACTAATTTTTAAACTACACATCGCTAAGTCATTTCCCATCATGGATGCATTGAGCTGTGATTTATACAACATGGAACTCGTCGAACTTGTCGAAAACATCGAATCAATGGAACTGATGTCATCGCAATATGACGAAGAACTTTACGAGCTCTGTGATAAAATGGAACAAACACAAGTCGAAACGTGAGTACAATATTTTTTAATTATGTTAAGACTAGTTGTAACATGTTTTGAAAATCCATGAAGAGGGGATACATTCCAAGTATTTATAACGGTTGGGACGTCTTTCACAATCATTTCACGTGTTTCTTCCGTTTATATTTTTAACATTGGAGTACAACGAAAATGTACCGCTCGCTTGATATTTGTAGTTTATCCCAGAGTGAGATTGCGGGTTTTAGCAAAAATATTATTTTACAAAAATATCATCATTTTATAAGGTTTTGGTATATACAAAATGTTTTACCAGAGTCAATGCTAAGAGACCCTGATATTTCTCCCTATTACACTCCATGTAATGGACATAAAATCGGAAATGAAGACGTCATTGATGGTGTATTACCCATGAAAGCATATTGTTCACAATGTGAATAACAAAAATGTTAGTATTTAGATATTAGATCAATTGCAATATTTTGTTTTTGTTTGTTAATAAAGTTATTAATTATTTTCTTTGTCATTCAGAACTATTCAGAAAGGAGATGGCAGCAGGAAGAGATCAGCGTCGACGTTACTCAGTGAAGAGGAAATAAAGAGGAAGAAAAAGCTTCACCTTGTAGCCCCATCGACATTATCATCATCAACAAAAATACTGTAAGTACAGAATTTGATGATAAAAAAGAATGACCTCAATGTCAAGTACATGTGTTAAAAAAATATCTGACCAACCACGTAAAGAGCAATACACATAAAAATAATGTAATCAGAAGGGATAATGATTTTTCTAATGTTCAATTGATTGATAGTGCTTTCGGTAATAGACTTGTTACATACAGAGTGAAATCTAATTTCATTTCAGACCATTTGTTTGAAACACCTGAATTATTTTTGAAAAATATTACAAGCGTTATGTATAAACTACTAGAACGATCTATCCTTGAACACTCTGTTGTAAAAGTTAATTTTATTCTCAATGCTAACTTTATACAAGAAACAAAAATCTACGTAATACTTTTGACTTTCAGATATCTAATTATCTTTTTGTCAAGGGGATGATAAAGATATTATTTTCCATAATATTTACCGAAATAACTAACAAAATGACAAATTTTGAAAAAAGGGTAGTGGATGGAGTTTAGTTAAAATAAATCACTTGGACATAAATGTTAACAAATTTAACCCATTACGTGGATCTTCATATATAGATTTGCCATTAGATATAAAATATAAAAAGCTGTTATTAATGTTCAAAATAATGATCATGAATGCTTCCGTTGGGCAGTATTGTCAGGATTGTATCCAGCTACTCATAGCTCCAACAGGGTATCATCTTATATAATACATAAAACAAGTTAAATTTTGATAATATCTCGTTTCCTGTTAAAATTAATGACATTCATAAGTTTGAGAAATTAAATAATATGAGTATTAATGTTTTCGGATTGCATTATGATTCATTAAACAAAACTAATAAAATTGTAGGACCATTACATTTCACGAAACATAGAAAAACGACTCATTTAAACTTATTGTACATATCTCAAGGTACCAAAGGTCATTATTGTTTTATCAAAACCTCTCGAGATTATTATCTAAACAATTATCAACCTCTGAACATGCAGTTCATATTTGTGATGGTTGTTTATTAAAATTTACATCATTAGATAATTTAAAACGTCACCAAGAAAATGACTGTTTTAACGTGTGCACAAGTTTGCCATCGGAAAACGATAGGAAAAGAAAACTGGTTTAATGAATTAATCCCATCAAACCAAATTTCATTCAATAACTTTGAACGTAAATTAAGAGTACCATTTGTAATATATGCTGACTTTGAAGCATTCTTAAATCCAATAGAGGGTTGTTTTAATAACCCAAATCAATCATCAACTGCTTAATATCCAAAAACACGAAATGTATAGTTTTGGCTATTATATCAAATGTTCTTATAATGACAATTTTTCAGTATATAGATCGTATACCGGAAAGGATTGCGCACTAAAATTTATGCAATTAATTAAAAAGATTTAGAAAATATTTGTAATAAAAATACTTTTGTTAAATCTCCATTACCATTAAACGATGAAGATAAAATAAATATTAGTCAAAGTGAGTCATGTTATATTTGTAGCAACAAATTAAACGGAGATACTACAATATCATATAATTTCCACACTGGTGCTTATGAAGGAGTTGCTCATGCATTGTGCTCAAAGAAATACAAAGCACCTAATTTTGTTCCAGTATTTTTTCATAATTTAAGTAATTATGATGCTCATTTTATAGTGCATGGTCTTAATTTTGATGAAGGTGATATTGAACTTATTCCTGAGAATAAGGAAAAATATATTTCGTTTTCTAAAGTTTTACAAATCAATAATAGAATTTTGAAATTAAGATTTCTTGACTCTTTTAAATTTATGTCCAGTAGTCTTGATAAATTAGCTCAGAACTTATTACCTAAACAATTTAATGAACTAAAATTAAAATATCCACATGAAGAAGATTTTAAACGTTTAATAAGAAAAGGTGTTTATCCATACGAATATATGACTTCATTTGATTCTTTAAAAATAACCCATCTTCCTACTCGCGATAAATTTTATAGTTCTTTAAATGATAGTCACATTACAGAAAATGATTACCTTCATGCACAAGATGTATGGAATCATTTCAATTGTAAAGACATGGGTGATTATTCCGATCTTTATTTAAAACGGATGTTTTATTACTAGCGGACATATTTGAAAATTTTAGAGATGTTTGTCTTAAAACATACGGATTAGATCCTGCCCACTATTATACAGCACCTGGATTAAGTTGGGATGCTATGTTAATATTTACTAAAATTAATTTAGAGCTGTTAACAGATATCGATAAGATAACGTTTATAGCTAATAATATTCGGGGTGGTATATCGCAATGTAGTAACAGACACGCAATAGCAAATAACATGTTTATGTCGGAATATGATTCAGACAAACCATCTTCGTTTCTTATGTATTTAAGACGCAAATAACCTATATGGTTGGGCTATGTCCCAATGTCTCCCAACCGGTAAATTTGAATGGGTAGACATAAAGACAGACTTTAATGTCGCCGATGATGCTCAATATGGTTTTATTTTAGAAGTAGATTTAGAATATTCAAATGATTTACATAATTTTCATTCAGATTTTCCATTTTGTCCGGAAAATGTGTGTTTAGGAAGTAGCAGAGATAAGAAACTGATCCCAAATCTAAATGATAAAAAAAATTATGTCATCCATTATAGAAACCTTAAGCAATGTTTAAGGAAAGGTCTCAGATTAGTTAAAATTCACAGAATACTTAAATTTGAACAATCCACATGGTTAAAAGTTACATAGATTTGAACACTCATATGCGTTCGTTAGCTACTTCAGATTTTGAGAAAGATTTTTTCAAACTTATGAATAATTCCGTATTTGGTAAAACAATGGAAAATGTAAGAAAACGAGTTAATGTAAAACTAGTAAATCACTGGTTAAATCGTGGTAAAACCGAAGGCGCTCAATCTTTAATAGCAAGACCTGAGTTTCACAGTGTATCCATATTCTCAGAAAGCTTAGTTGCAGTACAATTAAATAAAACCAAGGTTGTCTATAATAAACCAATTTATCTCGGTTTCTGTATTTTGGATCTATCAAAAACATTACTATATGATTTTCATTACGATTACATGAAAGTTAAATATCAAGACAAACTTAAATTACTTTATACTGACACCGATAGTTTAATATATCAAATATTTACAGAAAACTTCTATGCTGATATTAAAACTGATTTAGCAAACTACTTTGATACATCCGACTATCCACCAAATAATGAATATGGTTTACCATTATTGAATAAAAAAGCGATTAGGTATTTTACAAAGATGAAAACAACGGTAAAATTTTCAAAGAGTTTGTAGGTCTTCGTTCAAAAATGTATGCAATGGATGTGCAAGATATATCTATATGTAAAGCGAAAGGTATAAATAAAAATGTTACAAAAAAATTTTGTCTTACGGATTATAAATCATGTCTATATGACAAGAAAACACAATATAATGAAATGTTAAGGTTTAAATCAATAAAACATTCCATATACACCCAAAAAATCAATAAGATATCTTTATCACATAATGACACAAAACGTTATTTATTAGAAAATTCAACTGACACTCTAGCATGGGGTCATTATAAAATAAAGGACATTTGATTTTATTAACAATTTCTGTACCATAAAAGATGTGTATGTTACCGAATGCATGTGTGTTTATTAGTTTCAAATTATTTATAATCCTAACTTTAAAAATGTATGTATTTTTAATTTATCACAAACTAAATTTCAAAAAAAAAAAAAAAAATTATTTGTTAATATCGAGTAAAAATTACAATTTGTAAATATGTGTTGGTATTAAGTTAATTGTAATTCAGTTTTAATGGTGTTTATTGTTTGAAGTACTGGTAGAGTCATTTTTCATATAAAATAAAACAAATATAAAGCATTTAATCTAACTCCTTGTTGTATTTATTCGTGAGCTCTTTTCGAGTTTACACGTGTGTTTAAAATGTTCCATTTTATCATCCTTTTGCCATAGTCGCAGGTCCGAGTGGGTGTGGAAAGGTCACAAATTTACACTTTAATTATTATCTTAACAATTGTACCATCAAATAACGGTTGTGCCCTTTATATAATATTACCGGATGTAAATTATTATCAAGGTATACCAGATATGAATATGTTTGATGGAAAGGAAGCCAACCTTATTATCATCGACGAATCTCATGAGGGAATCAGATGGTCGCATTGTTGATGTATGCAACATAATTTCCATCAAATAACTTGGTGTTTTGATGGCAGTGTAAATTATTATCACCAGATATGAATATGTTTGATGGAAAGGAAGCCAACCTTATTATCATCGACGATCTCATGAGGGAATCAGATGGTCGCATTGTTGACATATTTACTAAAGGCAATCACCATAGGAACTTAAGTGTTGCATTACTCAAAATTTATTTCATCAGGGTAAAGGTCAAAGAGACATTTCTTTGAATTCAAGCTATATCATTTATTTTAAAAACCCACGTGATAAGACTCAAATCCGTTACTTAGCACGACAAGTATCGCCAGAAAATAGTAAATTCATCGAAGACTCCTATAGGGATGCTACTAAAGAAGCACATGGTTATTTGATGATAGATCTGAAACAAGACACTAATGATATGTGTAGAATTAAATCTAAAATATTTCCATTTGATGGTCATTGTGTAGTGTACATCCCTACAAAAGAGTTTAAATATCTCAAGAGTCAACAGATACCTCTCATTTACAAATGATGGATCGACGTCTCAAGACGCATAAGGATTTGTTAAGCGCTCTTTATAAACTCAAACCAAAACATCAACAAGCTCTTTTAAAAGCCTGTAACGAAAACGAAATTAATTTTATTTGTGAATGTATTCATAATGTCCTACAAGGAAATGTAAAACTTGAGCATAAAATCAAAAAAAATAAACTAAAAAGTATAAAAATCTACTTCGAAAATTGGTACGTAAAGGTACAAATAAAATTAGAAAGAATATAATAGTTCAAGAAGGTGGCGCTTTTCTACCGATTATATTGGGTTCTATTTTGAGTGGATTAATAAGCGGACTAGTTTAAAATGGAACATGCAAAGAAAATGTTGCTGGTTGAACAAAGTTTAATAGATAAATTGAATCAAAGTAAAAATGAAAACCCTACCTCTCGTTTGGATAGTGAAATGGAAAATATACTGAATAGTAAGATGGATGATCGAAAAAGTGTAAATTGTACTTACAAGTTTTGCAAAAGATATCTTCATTTCATGGAAGAAGATCGTCGACCGATTGAACTTCCTATAATTACTTCCAATGTTGTTAGCAACGATCCCACAGCCGAAAGTTGGAAAAAATTTAATATAACTAATGATATCAAGAATAAAGATCTAGTTGCCAGTCAGACATTGAGTGAAGAAGAGAAGCGACAAGAAAGTTCTGCAATTGAAAAAAAATCTTCTTTCACACAAAAACATATTCTTAGTTTGATACCAAAAACTTATGTAAAAAAGGGTGAGTTGTTATTGAATTCGGTGTCACTACATAAAAACAAAATATTTTGGAATGACGATGGTACAGTCATTGTAGATAATGAAATAATTCCTGGTAGTAATATTATCGATTTAGTAAGCGACATACTGAGGCCATTAAAAACAACGACCCAATTGGTTTGGAAAAAATTTGCTGAAGCGTTAAAGGATTTAAAAAATACCGTTAACTTATATAGGAAATCCGAAAAGACGTGACTATATAACTCAACTTCAGAAGGACATCGAAGAACAGTTTCCAACGAAGCCAGAGGAATATTTTACACCAAAAAGTGAAGATAAACACACAAATAAAATTAAGAAAAAGATAGACTGGGAAAAATGGACCCCTTATTAAAATTAAATCAAATTTATTATGATGTATCACATCCAGCTGGATACAGTTGTATTGACAAATTATCAAGAGCCATGAAAGGTAAAATGAAAAGGACGACGTTAAAAATTGGTTGCGAACCCAAGAAACATACACTCTCCACAAGCCTGTACATAGAAAATTCCCACGAAATAAATACATTTTATCTAACCTAAATGAACTATGGCAAGCTGACTTAAGTGATATGCGAACTTATTCTAAAGAAAATAAAGGTTATAACTACATTCTTTGTGTTATTGACGTTTTCAGCAAATATGCATATGCTAGGCCCTTGAAAAGAAAAATTCAGATACAATCAAAAAGTGTTTCGAAAGTATATTTGAAGAAGCTGACACAACACCTACTCACATACAATCTGACAAAGGCACTGAATTTGTTTCAAAAGATGTACAAAGATACTTCAAAACAAAAAATATTAATTATTATACAACAAACAATCCCGATATCAAAGCAAGTATTGTAGAAAGATTTCAAAGAACGCTTAAAATGAAGATGTGGCGTTATTTCACACATAAGAATACTCATAAATATATTGACATTTTGCAGGATTTGATACACTCCTACAATTACAGTTTTCATTCTAGTATCAAAATGTGTCCTTCAGATGTTAATTCTAATAATATAATGACAGTTTGGACTAATTTGTATGAAAAATCTGAAAAACCTGCTAAAATTATGTTACCTACGTTCAATGTGGGTGATCATGTAAGAATAACGAAATATAAACATATATTTCAAAAAGGTTATGAATCTAATTGGAGTGATGAAATATTTGTGATTTCTTCTATAATAGAACGAACTCCGTGGCCAGTTTATACTATTAAAGATTTAGATGGAGAAGAAATAGTAGGAACTTTTATGACCGAGAATTACAAAAGTTATTTATGACCCCACCATCGAACATAAGATAGATAAAATAATTCGCTCTCGCTATTCTGGCAACAGACAACAAGTGTTAGTTAAGTGGAAAGGTTATCCGAACAAATTTAATAGTTGGATTTTAGCGTCTAGTTTGAAACAAATATGAATAAAGATTTTTATTTAACTTTACTTAGCAATAGTTCCATGGAATATTTTCCTGAAAACAAAACATCAATTTTTTCAACAAAATTACCCAAACCTATAATATTGGAAGGAGAGTGGTGTGTAGGAATCGTTGAATTTCAATATCCGTGTACAATGTTTACTGTTCAAGACCATGAGAATATTGTTTACATTACCAAAGTAATGACAATGCCTAACGAAGACAAACCATCCACAGTATATTATAAAACTCACATACCTGCCACAAATTATGATAATATTAACCATATTTTATCAGCATTAAATAATATAAGAGAAAAAATCAAATTCCGCTATGATAATATTTCCAAATTTGTGTCTGTTACTGTATTAGATGAAATGATAAAGTCCGTAACATTATCTCCTAAATTGGGTTTACAGCTGGGATTTGAACCAAACAGAAACCTTGTTGAAAAGAATTTTGCTAAATGTCCAGCTAATTTACATTTAGGCTTACCATCTCAACTTTTCGTTTATTGTGATATAGTTGAACCTCAAATTGTGGGTGACGTAATGACTCCTCTTCTAAGAATCATACCATTAGATCCTTCAAAATACATCTATGGAGCCAATAAAATGCATGTATTTTCACCTCCGCATTATTTACCCGTCATGCGAAGGGAATTCGATACCATTGAAATAGATATAAGGTCAAGCACTGGACAAAAGATACCATTCCAATTTGGAACAGTGTGTGTTAAACTACACTTCAAAAAATTATAATGCATTCTGAATTCCACAATATGACATGCCCATATGAACGCTATTACTCTCATCAAGCTGGGTCAGGTATAGGAGTGGTATACAAAGGAGCATCATATCAAAAGGGGCATGGAATCGGAAGTTTCCTTGGGGGTTTATTTAGGTCAGTTTTACCATTACTATCCAGTGGGGTTCGTGCTGTTGGTAAAGAGGCATTGAGTGCTGGTGTTGGCCTATTGACAGATATGGTTAGTGCGCGACCTATGGAGGATTCAATAAAAACACGTCTTAAAGAAGCTGGTTCAAACTTGAAACGAAAAGCAGACGAAAAATTGATAGAATTAATATGTCCGGATCGGGCTATATAACAAAACGAAAACGTCTACCAGGAGTCATTCCATCGTTGACTGCGAAAGTGAAAGCTCTAAAAAAATCGAAAATTACTTCAAAACAGATCAAAGATATATTTTCTAACAATTAATCATAATGTCTTTTTTTACACAGTCATTCCTGTGAATGCATTAAGTCTGAATTAGATTTGTTTGCATTACCATCTACACAAACTAGCATTGAAAGTGGGATTTGGATTCATTATAAGCCAATTTCGTCACTAGCGGACGATGGTCCAATAGAATTTCAAGTTCCCGGAGCAGGCGATGACTACATAGATCTTTCTCATACGTTAATTCACTTAAAAGCTAAAATATTGAATCAAGATAACACTAAACTAGTGACGTCTACAGTTGTTGCTCCTGTGAATAATTGGTTACACTCACTCTTCAGTCAACTTGATGTATACCTGAATCAAAAACTTGTGTCACCACCCAATAACACCTATGCTTATCGCGCTTATATAGAAAACTTGTTGAATTATGCTCCTGCGGCTAAAAACTCTCACCTCACCTGTGGTTTATGGTACGAAGACACAGCTGGCAACATGGATTCCACGACTGATGGTAATAAAGGATTTTATCAAAAGACAAGAGTTAGCCGGTGAGAGTAAAGAAATTGAAATGATTGGTCATTTACATGGTGATTTATTCAATCAAGAAAAATTTTTGATTAACGGTGTTGATATGTGTGTTAAGTTAGTTCGTTCTAGAGAAAATTTCAATCTTATGGCCTCTTCAGTTGACCTTAAATTGAAGGTATCCATTACGGATGCAACTTTAATTATTCGTAGAGCACGAATCAATCCAAGCGTGTTACTTGCACACCAGAAGGTTTTGGCATCTACCACAGCTAAATACCCTATCACTCGAGCTGAAGTTAAAGTTTTAACAATACCATCAGGTGTTCAAGGAAAAACTCTTGATAATATTTTCTTAGGACAAGTACCTAAAAGGTGTATAGTTGGATTTGTGAATAACGCTGCTTTTAATGGAAATCTCACTAAAACCCATTCAACTTTGAAAATTATGATATTAATACTTTTTGTTTATATATAGATGGTCAACAAATACCATCAAAAGCTTTACAACCCTCATTCGACAGCAATATTTTTACTTCGGTATATCATACGTTGTTTTCCGGTACAGGTATACATTTTCTTAATGAAGGTAATGGAATATCTCGAGAACAATATGCCAAAGGGTATTGTATGTTAGCGTTTGATTTGACACCTGATTTATCAGCAAACTCTTCCAGTCACTGGAATCTTATAAAACATGGTAGTGTAAGATTGGAAGTTCGTTTTGAAACAGCTTTGACGCAAACTATTAACTGTATTGTTTATGCAGAGTTTGATAATGTTATTGAAATAGATAAAAACCGTAATATTTCAGTAGATTATAGCAGTTAAGAAAATAAAAATTGTTTATAGATTAAGTATTTTAAATTGCTCAATAAAATGATTACATCATATAATATTTTTTTTTTTGTAATTTAATCCTTGCAACCCCACAAAAAATATCTGTCTTTCAATAAAGAGAACCATAACAGGTTATTGTTAACCATATTGATGATATTATCACTTTGTCGTTCAACCTGATAAGATTGTGCAACAATTTAGTAAATAAAATGAATACAATAGAAATACAGAATTACTTGAAAAAATTGATCCATGCATTGAATATAATGTGTATGCAGCCAATCGTTTACCGATATATGTTGTAACTCCTGCATACATAGTAAGTAACTTAGATCCTGATAATAAACCAGGTTCTCATTGGGTTGCCATACACATAGATAAGAATGGATTTGGACAGTATTTTGACTCATATGGTCGACCACCTCAAGGATACCACCGAATGTTTTAGCGAGAAATTCTAGAATGTGGAATTACAATACAGATCGAATTCAAAATGATTTTACTATTGTGTGTGGAGAGTACTGTATAATGTATTTGTATTATAAATACTATGGCAGGAGTCTCAAAGATTTTCAACAATTATTTGGTGCCAATACTATATATAATGATGTGTTATTAAATGGTTTATTTAATAATGTTTTAAATTGAATAAATAATATTGAAGACACAATGTTTTGTTATTTTTCTTTATTCTATACTAATAAACTAATACAAAAATATAATTAGTTCCAAACATGTTTTAACGGTTCCCAATTACTTTACAATCGTAAGCTTGACTTGACTTGACAAATATTAAAAAGAATCATAAGTATTTACAATAATTATACTTAGCACTAGCACAAAGAGTTCAAAATGCAAATAGATGAGTAACTTAAAACACTGTTTTACAATACAATCTAAATTATTAAAATATTTAAGTATAGCAATCGCAAAAATACAATGATAGGGTTTCTTAGAACAAAGCATAATATCTAAATGAAATCAATTATTTCTTTCACACGAAGAACATTTCAAAGTTATTAAGTTATAAAAAGTTTATGCACTGGCACTACACACTGACACTTTTTCATTTGTCTGTATCTATTGTATATTTAACACAATCGTCCTTACTAGCCAACTGTTTAGTAATATTGTATATGGTGTCCTTTACGGTTTGCAGGTTCTTATCACAGTCACTTTCTGCGTAATATTTAAGTCGCACTTCAGCGTGTTTCCACTGTTCCATCGTTTGCAATATTTTTTTATTTTATTAACGTCGTAAATTTCAATTTTAATCAGGTGTGATGCATGTGTGCCGTCGTCGCTGTTAGATTTGATGTATGAAATGCCGCCACCACTCGTCGATCGACCAACACTGGATGACTTTTTCGTATTCGTCTTTTTCTTCTTTGGTTTTCGAAAAAGTCATCGATGTTGTTAAATTCGTTCGATCTTTTATTGGCTATGATCGCCTTTTTGACTTTGGCTGCGAGGGTCCTTCTTCGTCACTAGGTTCATCCGTTTTCATCAGCGTAATAATAACTCTTGAAAGTATTTTCAGGAAACTGTAATAAAAATTAATAAAAATGTTTTAGTTATCAGTTAAGTAAGTAGTATGTGATAAATACGTATAGGTATGCTAAGTATAAATGTACAAGTTAATAACAATGATAAATTAATAAGAGATCGAAGACAGCTAAAATGTATTAACCTCGTGGACAACACATACAATAAACAATTAATTAAACATCTGGTTGGTTATAACAACGTTAGGTCAAAGTATAAAAAGGTACTTACATTCATTTTATAACAGTTTCACTATTTTAACACTTCACTATTACACTTAACTGGAGATCTCGCTTGGAACAGAGCACAGAGTGGAATACGATACCATGTGATTTTGAGTCGGTCTTTTATATGGAGAGCGAGTATTGTTTCCTTACAGACAAGACTCAACATGTTTCCAACTTTCACCATAAATTTTATATTGAATACGTATTATTCGGAAATGGGAATAATAGAGACGAGACCTATTGTTAAAAATAATAGAGAAGTAGTAAATCATTGATAAAATATAGTTACCACCCGTGGGCAACAATGAGAGGATGCAAAGGTTTTGTACCTAGAATTTGGGTAATGTATTATGTATGACAAACAATTGATTGATTTATCTTTCACAAACAATGGCCATAATGTGTAAAGGGTCAGTATTGAGTAATTGTAAACGGTTATTAAGTAGAAATACGATACAAAGACCTTAGCGTTTTTCAATAAAAAAGGATCGCTGATAGAAAGTAGAAAGACAAAAGCATAACGAAACAAAGGGAACAGGTCCAAGCTTGAAAATGAGCCGTAGAGCATGAGTAAAGTTAATGCATCACTCCATTCGCGGGTGATATAAATGCAATCCGCGGACGTTGGTAATGAAATCCACGGTTAACTTCGACGTAACATGCGGACGGTACAAGAGTAATCCGCGGACGGTATCATTGAAAGTCGCGGCCGATAACAATGAAATTCGCGGGCGGTATAATTTTAATTCGCGGGTGCTATCATTTTAATTCGCGGTCGGTATTATTTTAATTCGCGGTTGATATCATTTTAATTCGCGGTCGGTATTATTTTAATTCGCGGTTGATATCACTTTAATTCGCGGTTGATATCAATTTAATTCGCGGTTGATATCAAATTAATTCGCGGATAGTATGGTGGCCCGGCCCTGGAGCAGGCCGCGGACCCCCCGTGGCTGGGGGCGCGGGGTGGCTTCGCAGGTGCTCGGGTATCGGTGAATCCCTTACTACTATGGAATTTTTATATCAAGAACGGTAATTATTCCGGGCGGATCTGACAGTAAGCTAGTTAAGACTAAATTTGATAGTCAAAAGTAGGTAAATATTGCAAATATTAGAAGTTACTAAAACAGTTCGTCTAGTGCAAAATATAAAAGGAGGTAACAGATATTTTTAAAATGAAATTTAACATCATTGATTCAAGCAAAGGGCCACCTCGGTTTCAATCTTCAGAGCTTTTGACATTTCAAATGTACAGCCAACCACAAAGTTTTGAAACAAAATCAAAATTTCAACAAGTATTCTATCGAAATATTATATTTCATCGAAAATAAAAGTACACCCTTTGAAGTTTATTTTAGTGAAAAAATCAATTATTCTAACAAAGTTGAAAAGTGATTTGTTATTAATTTCTTCATCTACGTTTGAGGCTGTACGTGCATACAAGAGTAATCAAGACTGGATGTAATAATTTATTGATCAATCAGTCGCGCTATGCTGTCATTGATCAGTGCATAGCTTTGGATTAGAGCCGAGTCAAATGCCTTTCACCCGCAAACGTTAATGCAAACATCAAGTTTAGGAATAACATATCCTACAGATAGATTTTATCGTTAGCATATGTCATTCTGATATATTTGGTATATTTTATATTAGCGTTAACGATCGTAAAGGCATTTGGCTATAACCTGTGATATTTTAACGAATATGAGTAATGGTTCTTTGTTCTTTGAATAAAACTTATCTAAATAAATAAATACCCGAAGTTCGTTACATAATTTCGCACTTTTCTTTGTTTTGGAAGTTTTTAATTTTATAGCACAAAAACTCATATAACTACATATATAAAATCTGATAACGAGGTTGAGACCCTGGCTATCAATATGGCTGTAGGTTGGCTCCTCTCCCCTATTACGGCACGGAAAAAATAATATCAGACATGTATTATATATACGCTGAAATGCTGGACAGGCTGCTTTACTAAGAGGAATTAAAACCCACCACGCTAGTCTTATGCGGATGGATCGATACGGAATGCACTTGGCGAAATCTGGGTGCTGATTGCACCTCTGCCGAGGATAAAGGCTTGGTAGAAACTAAGAAGTACAATATTCAAAATACATAATATTAAACATCAATATTAAATAAATAATAAATTATAAATATTACGAACGAACACAAAATATCTTGGTTATGAAAAATGGAAACCGTAATTGTACCGTAACCGTACCCGAATTGGCCGCGATGTCCATCATAAAGTTTTTTCATTTAAAATTTTTGGCCGCGCAGCTTTGTTTCAACGGATATTATGCGCAAATTGGTGCTCTTTAGAATTGATTATGTAGGTAACTCAGTAATACAAACCAGTTTGACCTAATTAATTTGGCAAATGAACGTCAATTTTTATTTAATAATAATATAATAATATCAGCCCTGTATTATATACTTGCCCACTGCTGAGCACGGGTCTCCTCTACTAATGAGAGGGATTAGGCCTTAGTCCACCACGCTGGCCTAGTGCGGACTGGTAGACTTCACACACCTTTGAAATTCCTATAAGAGAACTTCTCAAATGTGCAGGTTTTCCTCGATGTTTTCCTTCGTCGTTAAAGCGAACGATAAATTCACAAAAGAATACACACTTGATTTTTAGGAAGTCAGAGGTGTGTGCCGCTTGGGATTAGAACCTGCGGACATTCATCTCGGCAGTCCGTTCCGCACCCACTAGGCTATCGCCGCTTTATTTATCGAATTTTGATTTACATTTCTATAATTTACTATTAAAATGTCGGTTCGATCGCGTACTAACGTCCTATTCAAAAAAATTACAACGATTAATATAAATTTAGATTTTTAAATAATCCATTTATTCAAAGCTTAAATACTTCAGTACCAGTACAACTATTTCTAAACGTCTCTAAATATAAAAGTTAAGTTAGATTCTCACTACAAATAAACTGGTTGGTATTATTAAATCTTTTCCAAGATGTTGACTGGCAGGGCTTACGAGACCTTATAAAAATTAAATGTCCGTTTTATTAAATTCGTATTGTACACTTGTGGGGCTACTAAAATTCAATCTTTGAGATATGCCTT
>NW_023593427.1:0-23230 GCF_014839805.1 Manduca sexta
TCTCAGGTATGCAGGTTTTTCTAACGATGTTTTCCTTCACCGTTAAAGCAAGCTATAATTCACAAAGAATACACATATAATATTTAGAAAAGTCAGAGATGTGTGTTTGGGTTTCGAACCTGCGGACATCCGTCTCGGCAGTCCGTTCCACAACCAACTAGGCTATCGCCGCTTCGCATTTAGTTTTACATAAACCTAAATCAAATATTTGCATCATGATTCCCAAATACGAAATCAAATAATTACATACAAATGACGACATGCGGTGTTCGCTTCAAAATTCTTTTGATCTGTTTGCTTGGTTCGTGGAACGCCCGTCACTTTTACCTTCAAACATTGATCTTTCGACACATTTGACATATAAAATTGATTTTCTTCGAAATCATTCGCCTACACTTACCATATTGTATATGGTAAGGGCGAAAGCACACATAACAGTATAATTTTGCTATTGCATTAATGACAAAGTAATTGCAAGATTTTCTGCGGTCAGTGGCTGCATTGTGATCACGATTTTTTTATTGTTCCGATGCCTAGTCGCTTTTGACAATTCTTCTTAACGTGTACAAATATATAATAGCACCAAGCCTCTTAAAAAAACAATTTTATTTTTTCGAGACCTAATCGCCTTCTGATAAACTCTTCTAAACGTCTCAAAATTTTCCCATAGTACCAAGCTTCTGAAAACACATAATTTGTTGAACGCAAAAACTGTGTATACTACGTATGATTAAGATCTAGGTCTTGTTTAGCTTTCGAAAACGCTTTAATCGTCAATACTAAGTGCCAAGTGTGGTTATGCCCTTACTTACGTAATACTGTATAATTACTTAATGTTCTTTGAAATTGATTAATAATATGCTTACTGCGTACTTTGAAGCCCTAGTCTGACTGGCCGAAGGAAAGTCACCCTCAAACCCTAAAATTAACTGCCTTTAATTTCTTATTATAAGGTATTCTGTAATCTCTAGACTTAACTAATAACAAGGTTAATAAAAGTGATATAATAATAACGAAGTTGTGAATAAAACGTTTTACAAATCATTATTAGTGTTTTTATTTTAACCAAGTATTTTGCAAATACTAAATTAAATACTTGATTTTATAAATGTCCTTTTAGTCATATTTGATACGCACGTAATCGCAAATAACGATATTTTAACTATATTTACCCTATAAACAATTTTCCTCCACAATTCGCAAATAAATAGCGCGCTTCGAAAATCCGTATGTCAAATAATTTCTCATACAAATGATTAGCGCGACACGAAAAGAACGCCATCTATCGAGCTTATGAATAAAATAAATCACAGCGATAAAAGTCCCAGACCCGTAGGCCCGAGGTTTAGGGTTGCTGTTCTTTATCAAATTATACAGGCTGTTACAAAAGGCTTCACTATATACCCTAAAGATGTTTTTGACTTAGTAGAATAAACCTAGAAATAAGATGTATTATTTGTGCCTGATACGGCTATAGACTTGCTATGTGATAGTCATCCACATCATGACACGGAATAGGCTTAGCAAACAATGGTTGCTGGTATCATCTCTCCGTATCCCTTCACAGGAAAAGGCGTGCGTTATTAAAAGGGATTTAAAAAATACGTGTTCTCATAAACTATATACTTTAATCGCCTACATTCACAGAACGATTAAACTTTCGCAACAACCGAATCGATTATAACCGCGTAATCGATTTCTATAGATCATTATCGAAATAAAACCTACATAGATCGTCCGTGGTGATTGCCGACTCGGAAATTAAGGTTGCAAATTATAAACGCTTTTGATTCAAATTAGATTTTTATATGTATCTTCGTTTTAAACCATTAGTTAAATTTATTCCACAATTTATTATTATTCATGACGATATCTTCTTTTATGAATTTAGCTATTACATTTTAAAATAGTTATATAGACAGAGAATCGCATTAGCCCAAGATATTATTTATGTTAGAAACTACAACTAAAGGCACCAAGCCCCCGAATTGAACGCGGAACGTTCCTCATTACCGTCCAACACATAATCCTGGCACTAGTCCACGTAGATAATTATTAAAATAATTAAATTTTATGTTCTATCACAACTGCCTCGGTGGCTTAGTTGCATTACAGAGCAGTGCTAAGGTCTCGGGTCGAGCAGTAATAAGGGGTTTTTCTACTATCAGCTTGAATTTTAGAATTTGTGCTCGATATGGCGATAGGCTCGCAACCTATCACATCATTCGAATAAAACATACGGCAAAAAATGGATGCACCGGTGCGCCTCTGCTTACTCCTTCGGGGATAAAGGTGTAAGAGTTTGTATGTGTGTCTGTGTGTACGTAGAAATGGTCATTATCAAACAGAACATAAGTCATGGCCCCACAGTATCGATACAAATTACACTATATTTTATCTATTAAAATATATTTGATACTATTATACCCAACATCAATTATTATATAAACCAAGGACTTGCTTCTTTTACCTTATAATCTAATATACCATTTAGTCATAATATATTCAAATATCAATAAGTTATTGAAAAATATAACCTGATTACTGTTTCTTTTCAAATAATTGAAGGCTTTGTTAATATTTGACTATACGTTAATTATATTTTTTGAATACGTTTTATATTCACGTTCACGTGTTTCATCTCCAGAGGGATAGGCAGGGGCGTATCAAGCCCAGCCACTTCGACACGCTTCTTTTCCTACATCTATGACTAGCCACCTCCCGGGTTCGAATGGTTAGCAAATATATGTCTAAATTTTTTCTGCCGTACAAAACATTAATGAATTATACACGTAAACCTTCGTCTTTAATCGCTCCGTTAAAGAAAACCGTATTGTTAGGAACTGAAGCTATTTTTATTCAAATAAAAAGTACTTAACACTACAGATATACTCGTACTTTCACATATTAAACAAACCAAACTGCCTCGGTCTCTCAAACGCTCAGTTTTTATAGCAAAAGTATCACAAATACCCTCATAAAAACATTTTTATCCTAAAAGTATAAACATCCGTTCGACTTCTTTAGGTGGTAGCTAAGGTCCATTTTCATACATTTTGTTTCGTTTTAATCTGGGTAACTAAACAAGTATTGGCAAGTAAAAAATTTAAATTCACGTCTAGTTAGTGATTAGTTCTCGCAGTTGAAGAAAAACGTAAAATAATTAATAATCATGGATATTTCGGCCTTTAAAATTTCGTCATATTAAATTTTAAAGGCCGAAATATCCATGATTATTAATTATTTTTACGTTTTTCTTTCAACTGCGAGAACTAATCACGAACTAGACGTGAATTTAAATTCTGCCAATACTTGTTTAGTTACCCAGATTAAAGCCGAAACAAAATGTATGAAAATAAGCTATTATATATTCAAACAAACGCGCCGTGGACACTTTGTTTTATAATGTAAGGATAGTAAGCTGAGAGCACGCACCTCTGACTTTTCTAAAGTTATGTGTGTACCTTTGTGAATTATCGCTTGCTTCAACGTTGAAAGGAAACCTGCATACCTGTGAAGTTGTATTAAAATTTGTGTGTATGTGAAGTTTGACAATCCGCACTAGGCCAGTGTGGTAGACTAAAGTCTAATCTATGTCAATAGTGCAGAAGGTTTGTGCCTAGCAATGGGACATAATACAGGGCTGATATTATAATTTAAGATAGGAAGCGAACCTATCGTAATAGTCACAAGATGCAATACCGGAATCCCACATATGCTTTTCGAAAATCCCCACTTATTTAGATTTCTCAACCCACATCACAGACATTAGTTTGTATTCCATTGAACCTAAAACCTCCCGATAAGCAATTCTGGTATGCTGCCGCCATACAAAGGAGGTTGAGTTTCGTTTTTATTTTAGGTTAAAATCTTTTTGTAAACTTTTTATAAAACTGGCATTACGATGTTTAAAATTATTTAAAAGAATCGCTAAAAGAGTAGAAACAAAAGAGCATTACAATACTATGAAAAGTAAAAACGTTAAGAATTTTTTTATACATTAGTATACTCGTAGATTAAAAAAACTGCCACAAAACACGGCCTACATGCAGAGTTATTATAATATTATATTATGTAGGTTGCACTTCTGTTTCTACGCGACATAGTCCAAAAATAAAAGACACAATATTTTAACTTTATTTTTCCACAGAGTTTAAAAATTTTCTTACCAGATATTATAATATTAAAAGCATACTGTTAACCCGATTCTCAATCTTTCTGATATTTGTAACAAAACACCCTTTTACCAAACGTTTTAACAAAAACCTTAGAAGTTGTCGCTTTCTTGCTATCGTCAAAGAATTGTACAAACAAAGTACTAACGTTAAAATCAGTTTCAAAATGTTTTGTGGAATATCGTATAACACATTATAATATGCATGAGGTGTTCGCGGTTTAGCCTGCGCGGCGTGAAAATCGTTTCGTCGATAAACCTCTATCTGGACCCTATTCTACTTACCATCAGGTGCACAGGGGTCACTTTGTCGAGCTTGTAAAAAAAATCACATTACGCACTTTTCCGGGATAATAATATCAATCTAGGCATTCTATTCATAGATTTGTTGCTTTACTTTCATCCAAAACCATGAAATATCTGCCATCTTCTAAATCTAAAAATTCTATCCATCTATCTATGGACTTACATCTAAACCCGTGAATTATCGAGATAACTTCTAACATCTTCACATCTGATGTAAAACTATCGTAATATAAATATTAATCTATGTTAATCCGTCCAAGGTTTGCGTCGATTTCAATAAACAACATACCTCGACCGCGGCATCAAAATTATATTCGTTCAACTCTCGTTTGCATAGATCACGTTGACTAGAGATCGTTTGGCGTGACCACAAACGCGAGCCTGCTCCGATGACCCCTGCCCCTCTTGACCTTTCCATAAAGCTATCTTGGGTGATGGCTATCTCAATTGTATTTTACATCAGACATGAACGGTAAAAGGAGAGTGAAGAAATAGATAAAATATCGCAACAGCCATCAGTGGAGAGCTATTGTGGATGAATTGTCATTTCGCATAAATTTTAATTCTTGCTTAAATATGATTTCGCAATTCTCAAATAGGAATAAATAAAGTAGATAACATTAAAATGTGGATTGTGAATCATTAATGTCACATGTAGGCAGAAACATAAATTAATATGACTACAAACAAACTTTTTTAATTTACATAATCATAGTGACACTGACACGAATTAAAAGACTTATAACTTATATTAAAATTAGTTTATTCCGAGAGTCTGGTCGACTACGTGCGACATAAGTATAAAATTATTTATTCTTTGTATAATTTATAGCTATATAAATAGGTAATTTATACCTTTAACATTTTTTTTAAATATATTGTATACTGCACAAGCCTACTCTACTACAGAGAGTGTTTAGGTTTTAGTCCATCGCGTTGGCCTAATGCGGGTTGGCAGAATTCACACAAATTAATTGATAATTCTCTGGTTAGTATGTAAGTTTCCTCATAGTGGTTTCCTTTACCGTTAAAGCGAGTGATTATACTTAATTGATAAAGAAAAAACACTTAATTTTGAAAAGTCAAATGAGTGTGGCTTACATTTTGGACATGCATTTCTCTCGGCAGACCGTTCTATTCCCAACCAAACTATCGTGCAACAAGTCATTTTTACTTTCACGATATAGTATAGATTTAAATCGTGTCACAAATGGAATTTGAACCTACGCCAATGCAGCTCACGGCCACACAAATTGTACTTTAAGCTGATGCTTCAAAATGTACAAAGACATATTTAAAATGTGTTATGAATTATATTACGAATACTTTTCTGCTAATCTATACTTGTATACTGTTATATAAAGCTGAAGAGTTTGTTTGTTTGAACGCGCTAATCTCGCAACAACTAGTTCGAATTAAAAAATCTTTCAATGTTAGATAACCCACTTACCTAGGAAGGCTATAGGCTATATAATTCTCTTTGATATTCTCGCTTTACTTTATTCAAGTAAAAAATTCAAAATTTTGGAAAAAAGGTATTTATTACATATTTTTAAGAATATTTCATACCTTGATTTGGAGAAAAATTTATAAATTTCAACCAAAAACATCTGAATATTATAGTTTCAAAAGTGCTTAGTTTTTATAACATCTAAAATCTCGGGCGAATTTTCCAGGTGTAGCGAAAAAGATATTTCGTAAAACAAAACTGATCTAAAGCAGAGCGAATATATATATCCAGCATGGCGTGGAACGTCAGCGAAAACCAATATCTTATTGAATATATAAAGGATCCCAAATATGTATTTGTCGGGCCGAGTATAAATACATAATTCACGCCTTTATCCTCGTAAGGTTAGCAGAGACATAACTAGTGCATACAATAGGCTAGTTTCCTATGTTTGATTTAGTTTATTATTTTATATGTAACAGAAAATAATATGAAAAAGAAATTGTTCTGACGTCACATTTCAATATTCCTGTAATTTGACAGCTTCCCTTTCCACCAAATTTTAAAGCTGTTACTTATTTATTATTCCGTGGATTTTTATTTTTATTCCGATAGATAATGGATAAATGTATTTAAAAAAAGTCGTCAACTACCGGATTCAGAGTTTATAACCATATGGTAAATTCTGAACCTATTGTTCACTTAGCGGTTTTTTTCCAATCTACACTCACTGAAATTTTAAATACAGTACCTCACGGTTAATACATTAGCATAACCGATGCACCTATGCGGCTAATGGCTATATTATACCGCATAAAGCAGTACATATTTTTTATTAATACAGCTGCAGAAGTTCTTAAAGATCCTCGATTTAACAAAACAGATTTGTATTAATTTTGCGAACTTTGGCTTCCCACAACAGTAAACATACAACTAAAAAAACGTGGAAAATAAAACCAAATATTTTAAAACCAACTCCTCAACGTGTCGAATTACACTGTCGACGTTTTATAGAAACGCAATATAACACGAACGTAATCCGATTAATTATTCTGAGTGTCCGTCCTCGTTACAATCACTGAAGCTTTTCTCTTATTGTATGCAAATATTTTACTTGTACTTTTACTGAAGAGTATTTAGGGTTACGTATTCCAACGAAACCGATTAAACCAGCTGCGACCTTATATCTGTTTGTCGTAAATATATTTTGAGCTACAAATTATAAATTGATTTCAGATTTCATAGTTAGTATTACTTTCTTTGTTTGTTACAAGCGCTGTAGTTGATAAGTTTGTGTGTTTTTACTAGTTCTTATATGGTGTTCAATAAAGAGCTATCTATCTATTTCACTTTATTTAGCTGTATTGATTTCGCTCCGTTCCGTTCCCGGAAATAAATCACACAAATCCGTGCATCACTTCCAAGATGGAATCCAACATCACTCACTACATCAAAACTACCTCTTCGTAGATATCCGTTGTTCCATTGTCATACCAACTAGCCTAACAAACCCTTTCCCGTTTATTTGTTAACCACAATGAGCATATTAATTGTTATTACCATCGCATTCAAATATTAATAGCAATCTATGATCGTATTGTGGTAATTAATCCATAATTTGGCGCTGATTACCTATCAAAATCAAATCTCCAAACTGTATCTATATTAATATGCCTTTGTGAGTGTGATTATCCGTAGATATCATTTCTACTGTCTATAAACTCACTATTCTAGAAGGGAAGCTTGTCAGGGTTAAAGGGATAGGTTTTTGAAAAGGAGGTAGCTTCGGTTGGCACAAATCTCCGTAACCGTAACCCAAAAGGAAGTTGGCACTTTTTCTGGGCTTTTGTAATATAGTTCTATCACAGTCCAACTCATTCATGCTATAGAATAAGGCGAACTTTTATTGGTTGACGTGCCACTATATATAATATAAAAAACAAAATATGTCGGAAACCTGCAATTCAAAATTGTCTATTTAGGCCTTTCTTTGAAGTGATTTTTAGGCTCTAAGAATATTTTCGACGCGCAATTCGCACGCGTGCCATTTGCGTGGTGTTTTGCGTGGTCGCCATCCCAGGACCTACATTGGTCTTTTATTTTAATTTACCCGCCAAATACCGTATCCAAGCAATTGCCCAGATTGGTAAACGATTTGATTAATTAGGTACCTGTCCAGTCAATATTGATTTATGGAAGCATTGTATTGCTGAGTTCGATATCTGAAGATTAATGGCTGACCTTTCACAAAAGTATAACGTAACTCCGAGATAATTATATTAATAGATTAATTAGCAAACTTTACGTTCATAATGAAATGTGTTTTTCAACAGAATGATGTAACGGAAATTAGCAACACCATCTGAATTTTAAATTACAAAGTACTGCTTTACTCGCCCATTAATACATTGGTCACAATAACCTTCAAACCCTATTCTAAAATTGCTTGCACATTGCTCTTTGTTGTAGAAACAGACAGTACCTACCCTATCTCGTTTACATCTCCACGAGGAATCCACGGCCAAGCATTGAGAGACATTTGCCGCGACCCAAGCCTCGGTCTAGTGTGCATACATCTTATGGAACTACACATGACGACCGATGAGAGCTCGCGAATAAATTGCAATGAATGCAAGCAAATCCATGAGTTATACATCTTTGAATCTACATGATGTAAGCAACCCTCCATAGAGAAAAAGCAGGTTTTATTATGTATTAATCTGTATATATCCAGGTAGAAACGCATACGAGAAACAAAATATCGTTAACTATGTCCGTCTGACATCTTTAAGAGGCTGTATATAAAGTTGTGCCTCGCAACTGCTATAGGACTATTTAGGCTTACAGCCCAAACTTTGTCCTGTAACTATGCTCGAGGAAGTATTTAATTTTATGATATAGCGAATCCCATAACTATGACTTATAGTACTTTAGTATTTAGTATTATACTCAGACTTTAGTTACGTATAGTATGAATGTTTGCATAATTGTGAAATGATCACATAATACTGCATATTTCATGTGGTTATTAAGTACATATTTTACTGTAGTTATTATTAACTTAATTAGTGTTATTGGTTTATCCGTTCTAATTGAAATAAATAAATAAAATAAATAGTCTGACTCTAGTATAATTTGACTACCTCTGTGGTGTATTTGTAATGCGTACAAGATACAACTACATTGAGGTCTTAAGATCTAATGTCGGAACGGTTCCAAAGGAAATAAATGTTTTGGATTTTTCCATCTTAAAATTGCTTAGTCGCAGCTCAGTTAAAGATATTAAATTTATACTACAAGTATTTCAATCTACATTCTATCTCCAGCCTAGTTTCTCCACGTACTGACGTGCAAGTCGAAATAACAAAAGTTTCACTTATAGTAATGACTGCGGTAGTATTATTTATTTTTTTATAACTATTAGAAAGTCTCAGTGGCGTAGTTGTACTGCATACGTTGCACGACACCGCTCTGAAGATCCGGGTTCGACCCCCTACAAAAAGATAATAATATTAGGTTTTTCTACTCAGTAGTCAGTATCAGCTTGGAACCTGTAATTTGTATCCGATATAGCAATGAGCTCAGTTCCCTATGTTATTAGTCAGAAGACACACAGCGAAAAAATGAATTAGTTGCGCGCGTTTGATAAAGGCTTGAATGTGTGTGTTAGTAGGTTAGTGCATAGATAATACCTATCAGCAATCAGCCTAGATTATAATACAGTACATAGCATTCTCTATTAGCAACCCATAAATTTATAATTAGAGTCATGTAACACTATATTATTCGTATCATAAAATTGTAAAAAATAATATTATGTTAACATGCAATATAATTTTAAGCGGGTATAAAGGTCTAAAATATATTTTAACCCGTTTATTTTTAGGTGTAGTTTGCTTTATGAGTAACTAAACAACCTTGAAGGTAATCTAATATTATAATTAGATTAACGTCTGCAAAAAATTAGGTCTAAAATCACTTAAAAATATATCTTTAATTTATTGCGCATTTTTTGCATTATTCCATAGAATCTGTAGAAATTTTTGAAACAAAACACCACGCCTAACTGGCCTAATCAACACTCGTAAAACTTCTGAATTGCCAACAAATTAAAGGTAAGCAGATACGCGAAACCCAACCGCAAACGAGCGTTCGGAAATCGGAACGAATATAATAACAATAAATAAAGTAATCGAGCGATTTGCAAATATTCTCATTTGAATAGAAACAGATTTTGAATGGATCGTGGCCGCATCCGATTAGCCAGCGCCGAACATTGCTAACACAGCTTCGATAATACGTAAATAAAGTAGAGAAAACATAATACATAGTGATTGCGATCAAATCAACTTCATTGCTATTTGTTTTGGATTACAAACACTTGATCGTACAATTTTCGATTCGCTTCGACGGACAATCGTATAAACTTTATATGTAATAAAACCTATCTATACTATATTGTAAATTACTGGTCTAATTTCATCCTTAAATTATATCAATTTATTAGATTTATACGTAATTGTCTTACAAAATCTATTATCTATGTTGAAATTTCTTCGTAAACCCTTACATAGACAAAAAGGACTAACTAAATTATCACACCCATTACAATTGCGATGTTCCGTTATAATTGAAAACAAATCAAATTAATCAAAATAGACTTTAATAGTAAAACTTTTGCATTAAAATTTACAATAGGCGAGAATCAATAGCCAATTCAAAGCTAACCTCAAATGCCTTTTGCAATCATCAGGTACAAAGGCCTCGTGACAAATGTCGAGCTGATGATAAACGAGCTCGCAATTGTCACACAACCTCGTCATGAGGGACGGATTCAGTATCGTCTGGGGACCAAAATCTAGCATTGAATAAAAACCGAGGTATCTTTTAACTAGTAATAACATCGTAAGTTGGATCAGTTCTGCACTGTTTAATGCCTTTGAACCAGTTCCATTTTATTAATTGCGATAAGATAGTTACATATCTGTCTGATAGAAACCACCACCAAAAAACTATGGTGACCTACGTAAGTATGTTGCGTTCCGGGATCAGCCTGTGTATATCCAGTTTTAAAATGACTGGCATAAACGTGTTGACTAGCGACGGGTCGTCTTCTGATAATCTCAATTTGAAATGTTAATTCCGTATTAAATGACACTATGTAGTTTTCTGCGACAAATAGTAGCCTGTATGTCTATCCACGACATGGTCTATTCCAAACTAACCTGTTAACATTAAAACTTGTTCCAAATGCAAGAATAAGATAACTTTTACTTGTAGACGCAATTTTTTATCTTTATTTAGTATTTTTGTTACTTGAGCACAAGTAGGCCTTGCCCCCACTTTCTCCACATACTAAATCCACGCCCGCTTGCCACACAAACGGCCAAATCTCCGCGGTTTGATTCATACCGAGAACACATTATAGCCAACCGCACTCGATGCAGCAACTTCGAACAAAGGCATCAGAAATGTAAATACTACCAACAGCTGTAGTAACACGATTACCTCGACAGTTTTCGGAACGGGTCAGTCTATATTTTCTTATTAGTGCAAAGGACAATGCCCAAAACCAGGCTATCTTTGCGTCAGTCATGCGTCTCAACCAAAAATCCACAAAAAATCACCATTTTAATTATTACTTTATTTGTATTTATTTCAGCCATAAGCGAATGGGGGTTTAAAAGATATGAAAAAAAAATTGTTTAATTGTTGCAAATAAAACATCCGATAATTTACTGCCAATATGGCGAAATGATACCAATTTATAACAAATTCCCTTCTTAGATGGAATAAAAAAGTAATTATGTACAAAAAATGTGCTTGTACTTGAATTTATAATATATGTATATTATTTTATAACAATATATTTATTCATCTCAAATATATTGTTATAAAATAATATATTTTACTTAATAATTATGGCCAAGCTCCAAATAGCTGGAATAAAAGAGAAAATATTAATCGTTCCAAAAACAAACAAATGGCGACTTGTACTTGCATTGACAGAAATACTAAAGTCAGCTAAAACATGTCTGAACTTTATTTTTAAATTATGAATATATGGGTAGAGATTTTTATTCCACTGGCAACTGAAATTACTGACTAATTTTGACATTTCAGATTTGTTTGAATGTTAAATCATTAAAATATTATAATATTTATCTTATTCAAGATCGGAGTGTTTTTCTTAAGGCGATACCTCAAGGTCCATTTTCATACATTTGTTTCGCAGTTAAAGAAAACGTAAATTAATAATCATGGATATTTCGGCCTTTAAAATTTAATATGACGAAATTTTAAAGGCAGAAATATCCATGATTATTAATTATTTTTACATTTTTCTTCAACTGCGAGAACTAATCACTAACTAGACGTGAATTTAAATTCTTTACTTGCCAATACTTGTTTAGTTACCCAGATTAAAGCCGAAACAAAATGTATGAAAATGGACCTTGAGGTATCGCCTTAAGTATTTTAATGTTGAGTCGAGAAATCCTCTGTTAAAAAACAACGTGTATAGTGTATGTTTCGAACTTTGAGACGGAAGGCTTTTAGTTAGCAACACAATGTCGTCTAGAACCTAGACCCAGGACAGTTAATCGAGACGGCATATCTCGGCGGTGTATTAACTGCACCTTTGCGGTGCCACAGCAACGACACGTATATTTCTTGGACGAGCTGTCCAGTTTGTAAGTTTTGTAGATTATTATTAACATACCCACAATGTGGGAAAAATCTTGCCAAAGTTAAAGAAAACAGTTTAACAATAATAATAATCTGAACATGTTTACTCAACTTCTACATTATATCTTAGGTTTCAAGGCGGGAATGAGTTTGTGCTGCTTGTTGGAGATCAGCTAATAGAGAGGTTCACAGACAACAACAACATGACATGACCCGACCAGCTCTGCAAGAAGTCATGCACTCACTTTAGGAGTATATATAAACGTGCTGCAGCTATATCAAATTCTTGTTTTTATTTTAGGATGCCAAGAATATATACTTCTATTAAAAATATACATCTATAATATAAAAATATGCATCCGATTTCGTATTTCTCGTTTTATTTTTCTTTCCCTATGGTAATTAACTATTAGCGTAATCAGGCTGTGAAGTGAGTTCCTGGGTTCGATTTCCAGGCCAAGCAACATTTTATCTCGGTGTTTCTAACATGAGTTGCCTGGGATCGGAATCCTCCAAAGAGGGTTGGCGTCAGGCATAGGGCGGTCATAAACACTAATCTGAATCTATTCTACAATATGCGTTGACGCCATATTGGAGTGAGATAATGGTAGGTGGAATTAAGGATTAGGTAATCCATGTAATAGAATAAGTCGTAAGTCAGAAAAATATATAAGTACACAAAAGGTCAGGTAACATAATATGCTCCGTGGAAAAACTAATATTCCGTCATATTATCTTTTTAAGTTTTATTGAGTTTCGTCTTATCAGATATGTTAGTACCTATCATCTTATGATGGCAATTAAAGCTAAGTGAAAAGAATGTCCAATAATTATTTATAGTAATAACAAGTAGGTTCTGCAATATTGACCTTAATTAGGCACATAGTTACTTTCTGCCGTACATTATTGCAGTCCATACTTAACCTCAAAATAACTGCGTTATAAAAGTTCTGATTACTCCGAACTCCCATCGAATATCCAATTGTTTTCAATTTGTATAAGAATTAGGATATATTCCCTATAGTTTAGTGAAGGTTTTGTACAGACGCAAACGTAGCCCAACTTTCATATAAAAATGGGCATTCTCCTTTACTGTTGTTACATAAATTTGTGATGTAATTATAAGCGTGTATGACTTAGCTGATCTTAAAGTGACAAGTAAGGCCATGATTAATTTGGGTCTTGCTTGTGCCCTCGATTTGGGCGCAAAAAGCCCGTAAAAAGTCGGACCATTGTGCGTGACGTGAATGCCAACTAGAAGTTTAGCCAGCCTAACTCCAACTATAAGCTCACGGTGTTATGCAGCGCTGTATTTTTTTGTGCGGTTGGTAATATTGTTTAAAGACAAACATGACAGTTATTATTAAACGAGCAAGCTCTTCTATATTTAAACACGAAAATCAATGCTAACATATAAATACCCATTCATAAACAAACCACATATTAATTTTATCGGCACAAAACAAATCAATTACAAGATTACGCAACCTTCGCCAAATGACTCATCTATGGAGTCAGCATTCATTTATCATTTTGTCTGTTAAATGTGTTCATTACACAACCGTTAATAAAGTGTGGCAACCCTGGCTGCTTACAATTATCTTCACTTAAGCCCTGCAATCCGTGGGACAAACGATACTGATTAAAGCAAACAATCTACTTATGACTTGAATTTCACGTATCCCGTACGTCCGATTAAATGAAGCGTTTGTATTGAATATAATCCAAGTAGACTTTTATCCACTGAAAAAGGTTTTTGATATAGCAAACAGCATTCGAGTATATGGAATTCCTAATATTAATGTTATTGGCTTCCATCGTCGTTTTGTTTAGGATACGATACAATTGATGATGCCAATTGCCATATTTCCTAATATTGAATAATTATTATCAGGATAATCGAAGCGTTGCTGGTGTCAAAGGGAGTGAATATTTAATAGATAAAGGAGAACGGACTTCTGGGCCGAAATCTCGATTCGAAACACAAAAGTAAGCTGTCGACTCGATATTTGTGAGAAACTGGCAGCCTTCTAAAAGCAGTCCATTCTACTGTAGACTGTGTGATGCTTTAGTAATGTTAAGTGCAGTTCTGAACCTGACGACGTAGATATATCATTTAGTGTTCTGAATCAATCTCACTGACGACGTCACAATGGAGTTCTACTAAGGAAGTTAAAAATATATAAATGAGGACTTGAAAGTCGATAATATAAATTAATCTTTAATTAATTTCTGTCTCACTTATTATTAAATTTATGTAAAGTAGATACATTCGCACCGTAAAGACGAACCGTGCGATGATCAATCAGAATACGAAACAATCGTTGCCAAAAGTCAATAAATCTTAGACATGGAAGATAATTGATACAAACAAAAGAGACGAGCCTACGGCTTCCTCGCTTATGTTAATCAAAACCTTTTGTTCCACAGTAAATACAGCTTCATACCATACATCTTTGAGTAATGTTTGCACGTCGGAGGAATAAAATCGTGTTTGTAAATGAAGCGTCTTTTATGTAAGACAATTATAAATTGGATGCAGGTTAACGAAAAGGATTCAAACCATCTTGATTATATTCAGGCCATTTTTTTTTTGGCAATTCTTTTTTGAAAACACGCTTATTCTCTAAAGTTGTATATCCATAATTTTTGTGTACCTCCCTCCCTTCCTGTACTTTTAAATGGATTTTTTTTCTATTTTCTCTGAATTTCCTTTGGGAGCACTGTGTGCCTTTGCATGCCCCCCAAAGCCCTGATTATAGATTAATTTATATCTGCGTTGGCAAACATTCGATTGGGTTAATAGGTTACAATATAATATAACCTTACTCCCAAATTATGCATACATGCATAATGAAATTTACTTCTATAGTCTGACCAGGAAAATAAAAAACCTGTTTTAGGAGCTCTACTTTTGCTTTACATTTCAAATAACGAAATAAATAATTTAATTACTTTATTTCCTGGTTCAGGCTATACAATAAACGCCATACCGCTAATGATTTCTATCGTATTAAAGCTTATAACCATAAATTATCTTTACAAAAACAAGTTATCAAATAATATATTAGTTAACGTTTATCATATTGTAATTTGACATCGTCTAAAATGTAATTCATGTTTATAATATTCATTCATAAATCGAAAACCGGTTTGAATTTTGGATTTAAACCTTGTGACAATTATTTTGATGACAGCAGCTATGTTGCGAAAAAATTCTATTATGTCATTAATCAAATTGTTTTTATAGCATTAGGTGGACGAAGTGGAGCAACTGGTGTTTAGTCGTCATCACTCATAGAGACCAATCGTATCATGAAAATGATGATTGCGCTGCCAGGCTTTAGGAGACGGAATATGAATTATGACTGAGGCAGTTGTTAGGACCTCTAAGAATGTTATTATATTTTTAACTGCAATAAAGTTACTGATAACGAATTTAGGGAACTTTTAGTAGTATTAATGCGCCATGTTGTGGATGAGCATCTCATTGAGGTCGTTTTGCATCTGACTTTTAAATATATTGTAATAGAAGCCAGTTTTGTCTACCGCATGAATGAGATGACCTGACCAACTTCCCGAAAACCGATACAAAATGCCAGATTTGTGAATTCACTCGGTTCAATCCGTGAATACCGGGAACTCAAAGAATCCTTTTCTGTTTAAAATTCTACTTCCTTATACAGCAGCAACGTACTAAAAATTCCACTAATATAATAAGTTTACACTATACATAATAAACTATAAAGTGCAATTACTTATTATAAATAGACACAAATACTCTTAAAGCGGTATTCTGAAGTAAAAAATACTTAAATTGCGTTATCAAACAATTGCAATACAATTAACAAGAATCTTTATTGTTACAGATAACAACAGCAGTAGAATGAATACGGTTCCGACGTGAAGTTTAAAATCGCGCGCTTAATTCCAAATGCGCGGGAAAATTGATTGACCAATGAAAGCGCAGCGCGGGAGCATGGATGGGCCGTAGGATGCGCGTCACTCCGGCGCCTCTATACATATTACTGCTTATCTGCGCACCAATTTACACTTTCATAGTCGGAGTTGATGGTGAGATTAATTTAAACTGCCCTTTATTACGCAATGGAGATAACAGATCTGTAATATAGTGTAGTGTGACTCGGGATGAGAAAATAAAACTAGTAAGTTCGAATCCTGATACCTAACATTATTTATTACAAAAATATTCTGATTTGACACTATATCTAGAAGGTTTCATGTACTGCTAGAAGCCTATGATGAGAGTTTACGACACACTACTAAAAATATGAAAGATGTATTCAAACGAAGGAACTACGTTATCTTTCCAATAAAATTTTAATACCCAACTATAAAAAACCAATTGAGTAAATGTCATTAACGTTTATATCCACCAGGCATAAATACAATGCAACGAGATTTAATACTCAATTTAAATTTTATGAAGTTTGATTAAAACAGGTTTATTCCCTTCAGCATAAAGCGTTAATTAAAAGTTTAAATTCATTGTAATCAATGCAATCATTGGGCATTATAACTTTACATGCGGACCCAGTTATGCCAAAACGTAGTAACTTACAAATTATCCAAAAATAATCTATTAATATTTAACATGCAATTAATCCAAATGCAATAGTTGCTTCATCAAAACACGCCTATCGGTTTTTATCTAACACAAAAAACTATGTGTTAACTAATTCACACATTTCTTTTATGGGTATTTAGAAAAATCCAGCTGTAAAAACTAGCAATCCTCAAATGTTTAAAAATATTTATCAAATTTTGGCATAACTCGGTCCATTTATGTCTCTGGCTGCAAGCTTGTGCCACTCAATCCTCTGTAATCCACAGCCCGCGTGATATCGCTATTTTATATCTGCTCTGGTAATCGATATAGCAGTAAGTTAGAAAAGGCAGTTCTTCTCTATTATCTCTATATATATATTATAACTGCCTAAGAACAGCAGTAAGAACGATAAGATAATAATCTTATCGTTCTTACTGCTGTTTATCAAACGAAAAATGCATTTCTAATTTATGTAGATATATGAAACCTAGATAATAGGGGACCGGCCTATGCTTGATTTTGTACATTATTCTATATGTAATGGTTAATAATACGAAAAAGAAGCACTATTGCGAAAACTGCATAAAGATTGGTTAAAAAATGAACGAGTAATTCATATTTAAAATATTGTAATGTGCAGAAGTGGGCGCGATTTGGGGATATCGCTTCATCTCTTTCTTTCGCACGCGTCGTTATTTCCGATGACGTCACATGTGGGTATTTCGTCTCTTTTCTGTTTCTTGTTAATTATCCCTTCCACCGAAATTCAAAGACTTATAACTTGTTGATTTTTTACCGGATTTTAATAATTCCTTCTGTGTTATAATTTATATTATGTAAATATTTGATAATAGTAAAGAACGAAAATGAGTCCGGTACCCTATTCCCAATCAGTAATAAAAAGAATTGTCCGCCTTTGACTGGTGGTAGGTGTGTCATATGTAAGAATCCGCCTGGTACCACCGCAATGTCTATTTCTGCCGCCGAGCAGCAATATGTAGTCACTGCTGTGTTCCAGTTTGAAGGACATTGTAGCCAGTGTATCTACTGGACATAATGAGACTTAACATCTTGTGTCTCAGGATGGCGAGCGCAGTGAAATACTAAACAATACTTTGTAATTCAAGGTGTTGGATGGTGTTCCTACTGTTTATGGGCGGTCGTATCGCTTACCATCAGGCGAACGGCAAGCTCGTCTCGTCATTCAAAGCAATAAAAAAAAATACTTACAGCCCTCTAGATTACCACGGCAGGTATGAGGGGTCGTCATGCTTACCATCAAAGCAACTTGTTTTTCTCGTCAGTTGTATAAAAGAATTTTTTACACAGGTCCACTATCTCGGCAAGAAGCTTTGGAAGGCGGCAACACTACGTTCCTCTGCGACACAACACCGGACTCCACTGACGACGAGTTTATGATACTAGTATGGTATAGAAACAACGTGCCCATATACAGGTAAAATAAACAATAATTTACATTTCTGTCAGCTATCAAATAAAACGTAGCATGCCATGTTGCAAAAATATAATTCATATGTCTGTCATATCTTAAAGTTTCTTTAACATATTCTTCAACTAGGGAATCAAACCTAAAACGCCATATTGAAAATATACTATATTTTATGTGGAACGGCTGCATGAAAAATTAATTTCTCATAAATAACAGACATCAGTCTGAAACTCATGAGGAGACGTGTAAAATATGTAAACGATCTCTCAGTTCATTACTCCATACGTATAAATTGAGAAAATGAAAACAAATAGTTAACAAAGAGTCCATTTTTTTTTTCAAATAATTCCTATAGTAGAAATTTTATAGATTAGATTAGATTCAAAGATTTTACTGGGCAAAAATAGATAAATGAAAAGCAAAGACAATAACAATATATTTTTCCCTCCTTAAATAAAAAATCTATACTCCTGTTAGCAATTCTAATAAAATTTTATATTATTAACAAATCATTAATTACTCTAATAAAATATAGAGTAATTAATGATTTGTTAATAATATAAAACTTGCTCTTAACAGCTAAAAAAACAAAGAAAAATATTTATTCAACGACGTACTAGATGATATGCTGCAAAGATTTAAATAGGCGGTAGACCAGATATATTAATCGGGGGACGCTGCCACCGCAGTCTATACGCAATCCCGAAACAAATATTTGCGGATCACACAAGCATTTGTCTTATTTCGGCAATCGGCCCGGCGAACGTTAATCTGCCAGCTAATTAATCTTTCCTAACGTTAGCCTCGAAATACTACGTATATTTTATATTTGTCGTATTTTTCTAAAATGTAAACAAACATTTTCCTCAATTTCACTAGCAGTTTTATATAGTATTTTTTATAAGCGCACAGCGATCCCCAATGCACCTCATGGCAAGTGAAGTCCAGATACTATCTGCTAATTAGAGATATAACCTCACGGCAATCAGCAACATTATGCCAACCATTTTAATTATACACACTACACAAGCTGATCCCGGAACGCGACACACTTACATGAACTCCTATGGCGGGTTTCACAAATAGTGGTCGCCATCTAGTGGATATAAATATTCTAACACCTTCAGCATATTGCTTCAAAAACAGCTTTAATTAATGTGCATTTGAATTATTTTTATTCTAAACGCAATAAATATACATCGTTTTGTTTACATTTAAAACAAAATGAAAAAAATAATAAACTATAGGTACCTGTCGAGAATATAAATACAATTTCCCTAGCAATAAATCTCCAGAATCCCTGTCGAATAACTCATATTCCCTAACAATATAGTGCTCATATCTCCGAAAATACCAACGCAGGAAACAGACTAACAGCTTAAATAAACAAACTGCGCAAATCTGCAGCCGAGTTTGCAACGCTAAGACCAGCACGATGTTTATTGTATTGCACTTCCTACTGTATTTCCGCGATAAACTAAGAATTATAGAACTAATGGCGCATTTCGGACTTGCCTTAGTTTTGCAACAATGGCGACTTGATAGTCTTTTAACTCAAATTAGGTTTGTTTTACTATTTAAAATCGTAGTAAGACAATATCAGCCTGATTTCACTAGAACAAGTTCAGTGTTTAAAGTCATTTTTTTACTACACTAGCTGACCCGACAGACATTGTCCCGTCTTAACTATGAATTTGCAGCGCGCATTCTATCAATCGCTGACAGCTATTTCAATCAATTGACAGTTAAAAAAAAATATATTTTCTTTTAAAATTTATATTTTCTTTAAGTTTTCTTAAATTTTCTAATTTTCCGCACAATTTTTTGAATTTTTCTTTCATAAGATCCTTCCCCTGACAATAACAAACATAACAAAAAAAAATTGTGAAATCGGTCCAGCCGTTCTCACGTGATGGCGTGACCAAGGGAAATAGGGATTCATTTTAAATATATATATCTATAGATTTGATGCGCAGATGTTACCTCGTGTGTTCACTAGAATAAGAGCCATTACACCTAGATAATACATCTAAGTATTCAAAATGATTAATAATCTTTGATTAATAAAGGACTACTACTTTATTCACTTAGATCAAAGTATTATTGATGGTCCATGTATTTAAAACCATTATTAAAGGACTACTATACTTTAGATTTAAAGTATTAAATATATTAGTTCCGCTTTAGACGGTTTCATTACACGGGGAATATAATACTAAAGCAATTTATATAACAATTCACTATAATAGCTTTTATTCTAATGTGCCTACAACATCTTGTTCTCTTTCTTATTTATTGATAAAAATCAAATCTCCAAATTCTGGGTTCTTAAATTTCAATCTCGAAACCTGATTAAAAAATAATCCATAGGCTCGATATTATTAAATTTGTTTGCAGTAATTTAGTCACTATTTGATAACTTAACTCTTGTCCACAGCTTCGAATTTCCAGACAAAGAATGGGCAGACCCTGCATTCAACACCAATGGAAGATTGAAGGCAGATTTGTATAGGCAGCCGACGGCTTTAGTCGTCACAGCTCTGACGGAAGACGATCAGGCGCTGTACCACTGTCGAGTCGACTTTTAGGGCTGTCGCCAACCAGAAATGTCGCAGTCAACCTCACCGTCGTAGGTATGGGACTTAAATAATAATATGAGCTCTATAAAACATACTGTCCCACTGCTGGGTACGGGCCTCCTCTTCTACTGAGAGGGATTAGGCCTTAGTGCACCACGCTGACTAAGTGGAGATTGAAGACTTCACACACCCTCAAAATACGTTTGGAGAATTCTCAGGTATGCAGGTTTCCTCACGATGTTTTCCTTCACTGTTAAAGCAAGCGATAATTCACAAAGAATACACACATATTATTTATAAAAATCAGAGGTGTGTGCCCTAGAGATTTGAACCTCCGGACATTCGTCTCGAAGTCCATTTCCACAAGCTATCGCCGTTTGTATGGTACTTATAAAAACTTATTTTGATTGAGTTTCTAGTAGAATTTTGATACCATGATTGGCTAATTTACTTCTGTTTTATTAATTATAAACAACGTTACAATCAATATATTTCATTTATCCTGAAAGTACTACTAATATAAACACTGAAAGTTTACTCAATACTGATAAGAATACTGGCACGCGTATTGGCATTGATACTAACTGACTTCTCCACTGAGATAGTGACCTATTTCAAAGTTCTTCTATTTAATCGCCTTCGCCAGGAAAGTTAGTTAATCTGGACGTAATAAAACTTATATATTATGTGTAATCCGATATTAAAAATATTACTAACATTTAACCACAGTCGGTTAAACACACTCATGCTTACAGCCAGCTTACTTCTAATTGCTTAGAAAAAAATGATATATTTACTCTCTGTTCGCTATCATAATACTATTAATGAAAATCGGTTCAGAAAGGTTAAAGCTATCATAATACTTAAATTAATGAAAATGGACATCGGCACTAGCTGGAAATTATACACACACACTCACTTTTATCCTTGAAAGGGTAGGCGAAGACGCTCCTAGTGCACCCACTTTCCACCGAGTGTATTCCAACATGTATGCATATCTCATGATGTGATAGGAGGCGAGCCCGTCGACACTCCGGGCTAATACTGAGTAAAAAATGCCAATATCACTTTGCCGGAACTGGAGTTCAAACTCGAGACTGGAGCATTGCATTCGTACTGTAATACAACTACGCCACCGAGGCAGTCGACATCGCATTTATAATATTTGTTATATTTATAATTTACTAGCTTTTGCTTGCGCAGCTTCGCTCAAGTGAAGGAGTTTTCTGGGATATTTTTCCGACTTACTTGATATGTATCGTTATAATATAAACAAATTACACACAATCATAAATTGTAGCCTATGTGTTATTCGGATTATAACCAAAATTACTGTAAAGTTTCATCCAAATCCGTTCAGTAGGTTTTTCGTCAAAGAGGAACAAACATACATCCGTCCTCACGAACTTTCGCATTTATAATATTTGTAATACTAGGTCTCGCTCGCAAACCGTTCAGTTGTTTTCACGTTTATTCCTAACAAGCATACAAATATTGAAACATTTTCACAAACTCGCATTTATATTAGTAAGATTAAGTTCGTGGATGGATTGTATTCAAAGTTAGTTTGACTCACAGCATAAAATTACTTTTAAGTTACTACCCGAAGTGCCTTTAGGTTGTTTGTTACCAAATTAACCACGCTTACGTTGTTTAAAATACTAACTTGTATCACATTATTATTTAGAGCTCAAGAAATACAAGAAACTTATAAATCAGGTTTAATACTTTGGTAAGACTATTTTATAGTACCGCTCTTTCAATCAATCAGCCTGTCGCCGTCCACTGCTGAACGTCGGCCTCTCCAAGTGAGCGCCAACCATCCCGGTCTTGAGTAATAAGCAGCCCGCATCCATCCACTACCCACTGCCTTCTTCAAGTCGTCGGTCTATCGAGCAGTAGGGCGTTCCACACTACGTCCAGCAGTGGACAATTCAAGGGCTGAAATGATGATGATGATGAATATCCTACACCTAATTGTAGTCACTAAGTTATAAAAATAAAATCACAAATC